>NC_068285.1:48540257-48589407 GCF_025860055.1 Xyrauchen texanus | reverse complement strand
GAAAGTCAGATATATTGTTTGAATGTGGAACACATTGCAAATGAACTTTGAAGCTCCAAAAAGCACATAAAGGGTGCATAAAAGCAAGGAACTGTGTTATAACTTCTGTGTACATTAACTGATCTCGATGAAACTTCAGCAGTGCGTAAATTATAATTACATTAATAAACCTGTACAGAGACCTCCGGATAAATACTGGCCTTCTGGATTAACACGTTTAAGTGCTGCAAAAAATATTGACCTATGACATCCTATGACATTAAAAATTATTCTACATTTGAATTACCTCATAGATGTGACTATTGTGGTTCACGGTCATAGACCCTGTCCCAAATGGCACACTTCATATGAATTTTCAGTCTTGTGTACTTATTTCATGTGTCCATGAGACCGTAGGGTGTGTCATTTTTCATTTTAGGTATCAGAAGGGTGCTCGCGCATACTTTGTGGTTGATAAGTGCCCTCGATGCGCACTTTCGCAGAGCCCGCACTGATGCAAGCTCTACAGCACACATCTTCTCGATGGTCAAAGCGAGGTTACGTTATTTCCCATCGTGCACAGCGACCCTAAATGCACGGGGGTGGCAGTGCCACCAGCAACCCTAAAGGCACGGGGGTGGTGGTGCCACCGGCTTGGGCCCGCCATCGCTGCTTCCAGCTATATTTAGGGCCCAAGCCTTGAAAAGGCAAGGCCCTATTGTTTTCGTTAGGATTATTATTATTATTATTATTATTCTTACGACTATTGGGGCACTTTTGGGGCTTTTAACATGCTCAAAAACTCTTGAAACTTTGCACACGGGTCAGAACCCGCGGCCATTAGGGCCGGGCTGAAGCTGGTACCCGGGCGTGGCATGGGGGCTCGACAGCGCCCCTTGGAACAGGGTCCGAAAACTTGGTCCATAAATCAAACACGCTTGTATGTAATAATATGAAACTTGGTACACATATAGATCTCATCGTTTCATATATCCTTCATACTTTTACTTTTTACCCCAGCCCAACAGGAAATCGTCTATTTAGGGTTCTTTGGAAAACGCATGCAATGGAATTTGAATTCCTGCTAGAGAATTCCACCAATCGCCACGAAACTCGGTCAGCATGAAGTCAAGACATTGAGGATGAAAAATTGACAGCGGATTTTTTATATCTCGAACGGTTTGGCCGTGGCGAGGAAACGAAATTATGGCGCGAAAAGTGAAACAGGAAGTGTGTCATAACTTCTGCATACATTAATTGATCTCGATGAAACCGCAGCAGTGTGATCGCTGGAAGAGGCCGATCGCATGGATGTGACTATTGTGAGTCAAAGTTATAGCGCCACCAACTGGCAGAAGGAAGTGTGTCACTTTCAAAATGCTTTGAAATCACCCTCTTATGTCAAGTGAACAAACAGTTGATAAAGAAATCGGGTATCAATATATTGAATTATGAATTATTGCAGTGATCAACTGTGATGTCCTTTTAAGATGAAAATAAACCGGCTGCGCCGTCTCTAAGCGATTATCTTTCTGAAACACGTCACAAAAACTTACAGAAACGGATAACACAAACATGATGTTGGAAATATTCACTTATCAGAATAGTTATATTAAACTTTAGTCTATTTCAGTTAAAGCCATTTAAGTTATAAAGCTGTCTCATGTAATTTCTCCTTTAATTCTATAATATAACCACTAGGTGGAGTTCTAAGCCTATTTTCTGTATTCTCGTTGTTTTAACGTATGAATTAAGACTTGTACGTTGTTGAGAACGCAGTAAAGTGTGACGCATATTTCGTTCTGTGAGTTTTGTGAGTACTCCGAGTCTTTATTAAAACCAACACATGAAACATATGTCTAAAGAAAGTAGGGATGGGTTGATCGATCCGAACGTATCAAAACTTCCGAGAATGATGTTTTAGGGTTGCCTCTGACAACACGCAATCCGCGATGCGAAATTATTTTTGCTCGCATCTTCACGAAGGTTTGTCGGTTGTATACAATGTTTGCCTGTTTGAACATTCAAGCGATTTTACACTATTCAACTCAACAAATGTGAAAACAACTCAAATACATGTGTGTGAGCAGATTGTGTGACACAGCAAGTCGCGTCGTGTCTAACGCGTCTCCAATGAGAGTTCGCTTTCGCTGCTGCTTGCGTCTGAACGTACAATTTCATACAAAAATTTTTTAAAATAGGCTATATGATATATTGGGGAGTCTGTTATGTCTAAAGTGAACAAACAGTTGAGAAAGAAATCTGGTATAATTATATTGAATTCTGGCATTATTCCAGATGACGTCCTGCTATATTTTTCTCTCGAAACAGCAGAAACAACTTAAACAAAATACTGCGTTATTTTTGCCCATACAGATACATTTAATACATCATCACAAACTATGAAAGTCGTACTTTTATTTGTGTACACTTAAAATAACAACAAAACCTTGTGCTTTTGTAAAATAAAGAAAAAAAACAGGGTGCTCAGTCTCTGTCTTCGCGATAATCTTTCTGAAACACGTAACAAAATTCAAGTGAACAATCAACCGTTCACGCAGTCTGTATTTTATCATCTCACAATGAATGGCACAAAACGAAAATAATGATACTTCTCAGTTCTCAAAAGATTAAACTGAACTGTGCCTTGAATATCGTATCATGCGATAAAAGCCTCTTAAAGAGACAGTAACAATTTAGCCTTCGTCCTGAGCATTGACACCCCAACTCATTGAAAAGTACAAATGGTATTACTTTAAGTTTTTTTATTACTCTCTTACTCTGTAAAATGCCACGTTTTTGAATGGCATGTAAAATGTAAAAATAATCACTCAATCTCCATTTTGTTCTCTGATCTGTTGCTATTTTAATGATTTAAAAATCAAAGCACTGACCATTTAAAGTGTGAGCTTGTACATTTTGAAATAGTTATAAACAGTCACAGCAATGCAGTGTTATTATGTGCCTAGATAGTCTTTCAAATAAAATGAGTTTACCCCAAAAAGATATTTCTCTCATCATTTACTCACCCCCAGGCACGTGCACACATAGACATCAAAGGGTGCTTAAGCACCTGACCTTTTTCTTCCTCGAGAGAAAGTGCCCTTTTTTCTGGGGTGTTTTTTTTATATTTTTTTTTATAAATAAATTAATATATATATTCCTGTTTGCGCACAGCTTCCCTGTCAAACAAATATATTTATTAAATAAAAAATCAAAATATCAGGTCGGTAGATGAGATTTTGTCGATGCCCGCCTTCCTCCCTCCCTCCCTCGCGTGCGTGTACAGTGCCTCGACTATACAGCTAATTAGCCAAAAGCAAATATAGTTAACTTGTGTCTTGCTTACATTCATGACTCATGAGCTACTAGCTAATGTAATAGGTTAGCTAAAGTCTAGCTAAGGCAATATATCATGGCCATACAGGCCAATATACTGTACTTATTGGAGACATTACAGGTGAATACAGTCAAATTTGTTTGATGTACTTAACATAATGATAAATAATCTTAAGATATTATATTGTATGCTATGTATTGTGAATACACCCATGTTAAACATAAAAATGTACTTCCATTGCATATCATAGGAACACATAAGCGTACATTATAATTACATTGATAAACCTGTACAAAGACCTCCAGATAAATACTGGCCTTCTGGATTAACACATTTAAGTGCTGCAAAAGATATTGACCTATGATATCCTATGACATTAAAAATTATTCTACATTTGAATTACCTCATAGATGTGACTATTGTGGTTCACGGTCATAGGCCCTGTCCCAAATGGCACACTTCATATGAATTTTCAGTCTTGTGTACTTATTTCATGTGTCCATGAGACCGTAGGGTGTCTCGTTTTTCATTTTAGGTATCAAAGGGTGCTCACGCATACTTTGTGGTCGATATGTGCCCTCGATGCGCACTTTTGCAGAGCCCACACTGATGCGAGCTCTACAGCACACATCTTCTCGACGGTCAAAGCGAGGTTACGTTATTGCCCATCGTGCACAGCGACCCTAAATGCCGCGGGGTGGCGGTGCCACCAGCGACCCTAAAGGCACGGGGGTGGCGGTGCCACCGGCTTGGGCCCTCCATCGCTGCTTGCAGCTATATATTTTTTTGTTTTTGTTTTTTAGGGGTTCTCCGTGAGCGAAAAAGCTCTTCATGGAGGTTATCAAAGAAGGGAAAGGACCCATGAGGCATTCCCTTTCTTAGACTGGAAGATAAAATCTATCCCCTAATTTGGAGCGTTTGGGGGTCTCTTTTTCGTATCAAAACTTCCGAGAATGATGTTTTAGGGTTGCCTCTGACAACACGCAATCCGCGATGCGAAATTATTTTTGCTCGCATCTTCACGAAGGTTTGTCGGTTGTATACAATGTTTGCCTGTTTGAACATTCAAGCGATTTTACACTATTCAACTCAACAAATGTGAAAACAACTCAAATACATGTGTGTGAGCAGATTGTGTGACACAGCAAGTCGCGTCGTGTCTAACGCGTCTCCAATGAGAGTTCGCTTTAGCTGCTGCTTAGCGTCTGAGCGTACAATTTCATACAAAAATTTTTTAAAATAGGCTATATGATATATTGGGAGTCTGTTATGTCTAAAGTGAACAAACAGTTGAGAAAGAAATCTGGTATAATTATATTGAATTCTGGCATTATTCCAGATGACGTCCTGCTATATTTTTCTCTCGAAACAGCAGAAACAACTTAAACAAAATACTGCGTTATTTTTGCCCATACAGATACATTTAATACATCATCACAAACTATGAAAGTCGTACTTTTATTTGTGTACACTTAAAATAACAACAAAACCTTGTGCTTTTGTAAAATAAAGAAAAAAACAGGGTGCTCAGTCTCTGTCTTCGCGATAATCTTTCTGAAACACGTAACAAAATTCAAGTGAACAATCAACCGTTCACGCAGTCTGTATTTTATCATCTCACAATGAATGGCACAAAACGAAAATAATGATACTTCTCAGTTCTCAAAAGATTAAACTGAACTGTGCCTTGAATATCGTATCATGCGATAAAAGCCTCTTAAAGAGACAGTAACAATTTAGCCTTCGTCCTGAGCATTGACACCCCAACTCATTGAAAAGTACAAATGGTATTATTTTAAGTTTTTTTATTACTCTCTTACTCTGTAAAATGCCACGTTTTTGAATGGCATGTAAAATGTAAAAATAATCACTCAATCTCCATTTTGTTCTCTGATCTGTTGCTATTTTAATGATTTAAAAATCAAAGCACTGACCATTTAAAGTGTGAGCTTGTACATTTTGAAATAGTTATAAACAGTCACAGCAATGCAGTGTTATTATGTGCCTAGATAGTCTTTCAAATAAAATGAGTTTACCCCAAAAGATATTTCTCTCATCATTTACTCACCCCCAGGCACGTGCACACATAGACATCAAAGGGTGCTTAAGCACCTGACCTTTTTCTTCCTCGAGAGAAAGTGCCCTTTTTTCTGGGGTGTTTTTTTTATATTTTTTTTTATAAATAAATTAATATATATATTCCTGTTTGCGCACAGCTTCCCTGTCAAACAAATATATTTATTAAATAAAAAATCAAAATATCAGGTCGGTAGATGAGATTTTGTCGATGCCCGCCTTCCCTCCCTCCCTCCCTCCGCGTCGTGTACAGTGCCTCGACTATACAGCTAATTAGCCAAAAGCAAATATAGTTAACTTGTGTCTTGCTTACATTCATGACTCATGAGCTACTAGCTAATGTAATAGGTTAGCTAAAGTCTAGCTAAGGCAATATATCATGGCCATACAGGCCAATATACTGTACTTATTGGAGACATTACAGGTGAATACAGTCAAATTTGTTTGATGTACTTAACATAATGATAAATAATCTTAAGATATTATATTGTATGCTATGTATTGTGAATACACCCATGTTAAACATAAAAATGTACTTCCATTGCATATCATAGGAACACATAAGCGTACATTATAATTACATTGATAAACCTGTACAAAGACCTCCAGATAAATACTGGCCTTCTGGATTAACACATTTAAGTGCTGCAAAAGATATTGACCTATGATATCCTATGACATTAAAAATTATTCTACATTTGAATTACCTCATAGATGTGACTATTGTGGTTCACGGTCATAGGCCCTGTCCCAAATGGCACACTTCATATGAATTTTCAGTCTTGTGTACTTATTTCATGTGTCCATGAGACCGTAGGGTGTCTCGTTTTTCATTTTAGGTATCAAAGGGTGCTCACGCATACTTTGTGGTCGATATGTGCCCTCGATGCGCACTTTTGCAGAGCCCACACTGATGCGAGCTCTACAGCACACATCTTCTCGACGGTCAAAGCGAGGTTACGTTATTGCCCATCGTGCACAGCGACCCTAAATGCACGGGGTGGCGGTGCCACCAGCGACCCTAAAGGCACGGGGGTGGCGGTGCCACCGGCTTGGGCCCTCCATCGCTGCTTGCAGCTATATATTTTTTTGTTTTTGTTTTTTAGGGGTTCTCCGTGAGCGAAAAAGCTCTTCATGGAGGTTATCAAAGAAGGGAAAGGACCCATGAGGCATTCCCTTTCTTAGACTGGAAGATAAAATCTATCCCCTAATTTGGAGCGTTTGGGGGTCTCTTTTTCGCGTGGCCAGTCCAAACTGGCAACCGCACGAGTAACGACATCGAGCAATTCCTCCGTAGATTTTTTATCGTGGACGGAAAGCTCGGAGGCGGGAAAAGAATCGCGATCCACCTCATGATCCGAAGAAGTGTCAGAACGCGCTTTGAGATCATGTGAAGGACCAGCTGGGTTTGGGGAGAGAGTGAGAGAAAGGGATCAACCCGTCTCTTGCCCCTCAGCCAAATCCATGCAAGAGCCCCACGAACGATCTTTTTTTTTTTTCCGTGAGTGCTGACTCCCGGAAGCAAGCGAGGCGAGCACGAAGCACTCTGCCTGTTAAAGCAAATCGCAGTGCTCGCACCCACCCTGCTGCAACGCGAGAGCAGCGTGCTCTTAACCCCAAACAAACAGAGCAAAAACGGATGTGTGTCGTCTTCAGCTATAGAGCGAGAAGAGGGGAACACGCACCGTTTGCGGCTTTCAGTCATTCTCTCTTTTTTCTTTCTTTTTAGAAATATATATATATATATATACATATATATATATATATATATATATATATATATATATATATATATATATATATATATATATACATATATATATATATATATATATATATATATATATACATATATATATATATATACATATATATATATATATATATATATACATATATATATATATATATATACATATATATATATATATATACATATATATATATATATATATAATATTTTCTAAACAGAAGAGAAAAGAGAACAACGTTCACTGCACACTGCCTAACTGATTCTAATTCCTAACAGAGGAAAGAAAGTTTTGACAGGGTTTGTGAAACACACAGAAACAGAATCGCTCTGAAAAAATTGTTTCTGACGACACCTGGTGACGTATCCATTTATAGACTGGCCGCTGGTGCATCTAATGATTACATCAGCCGAGGCTATAAATTCCGGTCAATGTTCATTGACGTGTTGCACACATTATTCAGCTTGGTTCACAGCTAGAGTTGTTCCCCGTAGTGCTTAGCAGCGCAGCATCGTAGTGAAGCTTTTTGTCAAGGGAAAGCAGCATTACAACAAGTTGGCATGCATTATGAGGGCTAAACAATGTTTTTAATGGAGGTAAATTACATTCAGCACAGAACTTTGCAAACTTTATGAAACAGCTCTAAACAGCCCTAAAGCTCAAAAACAGCCCTTTAAGCTCAAATAGCTGATTGGAGTCATTTTACATCAGAATTCACAAAATGTTCAATTAAAAATGACTTTTCAGTAATGTCACTAGAAATAAGCAATGCAGTGCAAAAGAAACAATTACCAGTCGAAAAGCTGCATTACAACAAGTTGGCATGCAATATGAGGGCTAAACAATCTTTTTAATCGAGGTAAATTCAAAATGGAGGTTTCAGCACAGAACTTTTCAAACTTTATGAAACGGCTCTAAACAGCCCAAAAGCAACCATTTAAGTTCAAATAGCTGATTGGAGTCATTTTATATCAGAATAAACTGAATATTCAATTAAACATGACTTTTCAGTAATTTAACAAGAAATTAACTATGCATTGCAAATGAAACTATTACCAGTGAAAAAGCTGCATTACAACAAGTTGGCATGCATTAAGAGGGCTAAACAATCTTTTTAATGGAGGTAAATTCACAATGGAGGTTTCAGCACAGAACTTTGTAAATTTTATGAAACAGCTCTAAACAGCCCAAAAGCAACCATTTAAGCTCAAATAGCTGATTGGAGTCATTTTACATCAGAATTCAAAAATGTTTCAATTAAAATGGACTTTTCATTAATGTCACTAGAAATAAGCAATGCAGTGCAAAAGAAACAATTACCAGTCGAAATGCAGCACTACAAAATGTTATCTTGCATTATGAAGGCTAAAGAGGTCTTTAATGTAGGAAACTGAATGTAATTAAAAAACATTGCAAACTTCTCGAAACCACTCCATTTAGTCCTAAAGCAACCATTTAAGCTCAAATAGCAGATTGGAGTCATTTATATCAGAATTCACTAAATTTTCAATTAAAAATGACTTTTCAGTAATTTAACTAGAAATTAGCAATGCATTGCGAATGAAACAATTAACAGTCAAAAAGCAGCATTAAAACAAATTGGCATGAATTATGGGGGCTAAACAGTCTTTTTAAAGGAGCTAACTGATTGTCAGCACAGAACTTTTCAAACTTTATGAAAAAGCTTTGAACAGCCCAAAAGCAACCATTTAAGCTCAAATAGCTGATTGGAGTCATTTTATATCAGAATAAACAAAATTTTCAATTAAAAATGGCTTTTCAGTAATGTCACTAGAAATAATCTCAAATAGCTGATTGGAGTCATTTTATATCAGAATAAACTAAATATTCAATTAAACATGACTTTTCAGTAATGTCACTAGAAATAAGAAATGCAGTGCAAAAGAAACAATTACCAGTCGAAATGCAGCATTACAACAAGTTGGCATGCATTATGAGGGCAAAACAATCTTTTTAATGGAGGTAAATTACATTCAGTAAAGAACTTTGCAAACTTAATGAAACGTCTCGGGTTACATGTGTAACCCTTGTTCCCTGAAAAAAGCGGAATAAGATGCTACGGTTTTGCTTAGCGCTACGGGGAACAATCCTGCATTGTGAACAGCTGTGAATTTGTGTGAAACACGTCAACGAACATTGACCTGAATTTATAGCCTCGGCTGGTGATGATCATTAGATGCACCTGTGGCCAGGCTATAAAATAGAGGCGTCACCAGCATGTCGACAGATACCTTTTTCTGAAGAGCAGTCCTGGGACGTCCCAGTGCGGCAAAAAACGCAGCATCTCGTTCCGCTTTTTTCAAGGAACAAGGGTTACACATGTAACCCGAGATGTTCCCTTTACAAAAAGCTTCACTATGATGCTGCGCTTTTGCTAAGCGCTACGGGGAACGCAATACCCACGCCACCGCACTGGGGCTGATCCCGGAGTAGCATGAACATCCAAACGATAAAATCTGATGAATGTGTGCGGAGAGGAACAGCCTGCCGCATCACAAACTTGTTCAGATGTAAGCTTGAGATGTCGACTCAAGGACGTAAGAATCCGGAGTAGCAGAAACATCTAACCCATGAAGTTCGATGAACATGTGCGGAAAGGACCAGCCTGCCGCATCACGAACGTGTTCAGGCATGAGCCTGCCATAAAAAACTGAAGAATGTGCGCGGAGAGGACCAGCCCACCGCATCACAAACCCGTTCAGGCATGAGCTTGGGATGTCGACTCAAGGACGTAAGAGACCGGAGTAGCATGAACATCCAAACTATAAAATCTGATGAATGTGTGCGGAGAGGACCAGCCTGCCGCATCACAAACCTGCTGCAGAGGGATCCCTCTAGCCAAGGCTTTAGAGGCGGCGACCCCTCTGGTGGAGTGAGCCCTGACACCTACTGGCGAAGCTTGACCGCATGCCTCAAAGGCCAGGGCAATAGCATCCCTCACCCAAAGTGACATAGTCTGTTTGGTAGCGGCTGCCCCCCTGTTGCGGCCCCCAAAGCAGACAAATAATTGCCCAGACTTACGCCACTGGCTAGTGCGGTGGACATAAGTCTAAGACTGGGCAGAGTCCGTGAAGACTTTCCTGCTCCGGCGTTAAAAACGGCGGGGAGCAGAAGGCTTCCAGAGTGACAGGGTGTAGTGTCGAAAAAGGCACCTTAGGAAGGTAGTCAGGATGAGGATGCAGGATAGCTTTGGCCATACCTGGGGCAAACTCTAAACAGGCCGGCAAAACAGACAGAGCCTGTAGATCCCCGATTCTCTTAAGAGAGGTAATCGCCACAAGAAAAACCAGCTTGAGAGTCAGAAGTCTGTCAGACGCTGACTCTAGAGGTTCAAAGGGGGTTTCAGCCAGACCCTCCAGGACTATTGCTAAGTCCCATGAGGGAGTCTTGGTCCTAACAGGAGGCCTCAGTCGCCTGGCTCCACGAATGAAGCGAACGAGTAGAGGGTGCCTCCTCCATCAAGGCATGTCAAGCCAAAATGGCGGCCACATAAACCCTGAGAGTAGTGGGGCATATGCCTGCTGACAGTTCAGCAGGCATATGCCCTGAACTGCATATGCCTGCTGACAGTCCTGCAGAAAGTCCAGAATTGAAACAATTTGGCAGTTAACTGGATCTGCACCATGTAAACTGCACCACTTTTCGAAGACACCCCATTTATTGGTGATTCTTCTGGTGGAGGGAGCCCTAGCACTAAGAATGGTCTCGATAACTTCAGGCGACAGCCCTGTGTCCCTCAGTTGGTACATTTACATTTACATTTATGCATTTGGTAGATGCTTTTATCCAAAGGGACTTACAGTGCACTTATTACAGGGACAATCCTCCCCGGAGCAACCTGGAGTTAAGTGCCTTGCTCAAGGGCCCAACAGTGCTATCTTGGTGGTGCTGGGGCTTGAACCCCCGACCTTCTGGTCAGTAACCCTGAGCCTCAATCATTGAGTCACCATTGCCTCCTACCATTACCCTTCAGGGGCCAAACATGAAGTTTCCACAATTCGGGCCGGGGATGAAATATCGTCCCCTGTGCCTGAGACAGAAGGTCCCTCCTGTCCGGAATCGCCCAAGGCGAGCCGTTGAGGAGAGATATAATTTCTGAGAACCAAATCCTGTTCGGCCAGTGAGGCGCTATCAGTAAGAGGCAAGACCCTTGCTGGCGAACTCTGGCTAAGACTCCCGGGAGCAGAGAAACCGTGGGAAAAGCATACAGACACATTCTGTGCCATGTATGCGCCATCGCGTCCAGACCCAGGGGGCTGGGTGACTCAGAGAGAAGTAGAGGGACATTGCGCAGTCTCTTGAGAGGCGAAGAGGTCCACTTCTGCTCTGTAAAATCTCTCCCAAATTTGTTGTACTACCTCGGGGTGGAGTTTCCACTCGCCCCTCGGTATGTTTTGTCTGGACAGCAAATCTGCTCCCACATTTAGGCGTCCAGGGATGTAAATTGCCCTGAGTGACAGGAGCTTGCCCTGGGCCCAAAGGAGAATCCGACGTGCCAGCAAATTCAGGTGCCGAGAGCGTAGACCTCCTTGACGGTTTATGTAGGAGACTGCTGCTGTGTTGTCCACCCGCACAAGGACATGGCAGCCTCTCAGATGTCGAAGGAAGTATTTCAGGGCCAGAAATACCGCCATCAGCTCGAGGCAGTTGATGTGCCAATCGAGCTGATGACCCTCCCATTCCCCTTGGGCTGGACGACCACTTAAGATCGCACCCCAACCCGTCAGGGAGGCGTCTGTCATTAGAATCCTGCGACGACATGACGCACCGAGAGTGGGACCCAAGGTAAGGAACCGGGGTCTGAGCCACATAGAAAGACACCCTGACCGAGCGGTTCAAGCCTCAAAGATCTAGAATCAGACGCAACCCCCCCACCCTTCTTGGGAACCAGTAAGTATCTGCTGTAATAGCCTGACTCTTTCTCTGGAAGGGGAACATGTTCTATGGCCCCTTTTGCCAAGAGATTTTGCAGTTCTTTCCACAGTAGACATGCCTGCTCCGGTCTTACGGTAGTGGGAACCACGCTGTTGAAACGCGGAGGGCGGCGAGCGAATTGAATTCTGTAGCCTCTTTCTTTAGAACCCACATAGAAATACCTAGCAGAAGTTTCCATGCTGCCAGGTTCTCTGAGATGGGTACTAATTTCAACACTTCCTGTTGAGGGGGTGTTGAGTGTTCCGTGTCCTGGACTAAGGCAGGGAGCAACGGTACACCCAACTCTTTGTTGGAAGCCCACGCCGCCGCACTTGGGGCTGTCCGGACCCCTACGGTTGTGCAGTGTACTCAGACATGAGCTTGAGATGTCGACTCAAGGGCATAAGAGCCCGGAGTAGCATAAACATCTAAACCATTCAATTTTGATGAATGTGTGCGGAGAGAACCAGCCTGCCGCATCACAAACTTGTTTAGGCATGGGCTGAGATGTCGACTAAAGGGCATAAGAGCCCGGAGTAGCAAAGCATCTAACCCATAAAGTTTGATGAATGTGTGCAAAGAGAACCCGATCGCAACACAAACTTGTCATAAAAACTGATGAATGTGAGCGGAAAGGACCAGCCTGCCGCATCACAAACTCGTTCAGGCATGAACTGAGATGTCGACTCAAGGGCATAAGAGCCCGGAGTAGCAAAGCATCTAACCCATAAAGTTTGATGAATGTGTGAAGAGAACCCTATCGCAACACAAACTTGTCATAAAAACTGATGAATGTGAGCAGAGAGGACCAGCCTGCCGCATCACAAACTTTTTTAGGCATGGGCTGAACATCCAAACTAGAAAAATCCAATGAATGTGTGCGGAGAGGACAACCTGCCGCATCACAAACTTTTTTAGGCATGGGCTGAGATGTCGACTCAAGGACACCAAGCCGTGGCAAACCGCAGTGGCCACATAGAACCTGGCAGTGGCGAGGCAAGTGCCCGCTGACAGTTCTTTCTACAGAAAATCCAGAACTGAATCAAACTGGCAGTTAGCAGGTTCTGTAATAAGAACTTTAGTAGATGGAAACGCATGCAGGTGCATTTGTGCTATGAATGCGTTACTACGATCAGCCCCTCCATGGGGTTGCTGGGCGACTCGTGGAGAAGTAGAGGAGACATTGCGCTACCAGCAGAGGCAAAGAGGTCCTCTTCTGCCTTGTAAAATCTACACAGATCAGTTCCAAGTGGAGGGAGCCCAAGCACTTGAAATGGTCTCAATAACCTCAAGAGAAAACCCTGTGAACATCATTCGGTACCCTTAGGGGCCAAACATGAAAGGTTTCACAATTCGGGCCAAGGATGAGAAGGTTCTCCCTGTTCAGAATTGCCCAAGGCAAGCCGTCGAGGAGAGGAATTAACTCTGAGAATCATTTCCTGTTCGGCCAGCGCAGCGCCATTAATAGGAGGCAAGACCCTTGCTGGTGAACATTGCCAAGACTCCCGGGAGCAGAGAAACCGGGGAAACGCATACAGACGCATTCTGGGTCATGTATGTGTCTTAACGTCCAGACCCAAGGGGGCTGGGTGATTTCAGGGAGAAGTAGAGGAGACATTGCGCTATTCATAGAGGTGAAGAGGTCCTCTTCTGCCCTAAGCTCTCACCCAAACTTGTTCCAAGTGGATAAATTCCGGCATTTAAAAAGGTCTCGATAACCTCAGGAGAGATACCTGTGTCCCACAGTTGGTACCCTTAGGGGCCAAACATGAAAGATTCCACAATTCGGGGCAGGGATGAAATATTGCCCTGTGCCTGAGATAAAAGATCCTTCCTGTTCGGAATTGCCCAAGGCGAGTCGTCGAGGGAAGAGATTAGCACCGAGAACCAAGCCCTGTTCGGCCAGCGCGGTGCTATCAGTAAGAGGCAAAACCCCTTGCTGGCGAACTCTGGGCAACTACTACCTTAGGGTGGAGTTCTTAACTCCCCCGTTGGTATTTTCTGTCTGGACCGTAAATCTGCTCCCATATATGGGCATCCAGGGATATAACTGACCTGAGTGACAGGAGCTTGCCCTGGGCCCTAAAGGAGAACCCAACGTGTCAGAAATACAGCTGACAAGAATGTGGGTCTCCTTGATGATTTATGTAAGAGGCTACCGCTGTATTGTCCACCCGCACCAAGACATGGCAGCCTCAGGAGGAGGTATTTCAGGGCCAGAAATACAGCCATCAACCCGAGACAGTGACTGTGACAACCGAGCTGACGACCCTGCAATCCCCTTAAGCTGGACGACCACTTAAGGCTGCTACCCCGCCCATCAGGGAGGAATCTGTTGTTAGCAGCCTGCGACAACAAGATGCACCTAGAGTGGGACCCAAGGCAGAAAACCAGGGTCTGAACCACATAGAAAGGGAACGAAGCCTGAGGCGCGTAACCCTATTTAGCCTAGGGGTTTTGGCCCTTGGAAGAAATCCCCTGGCTTTTGGTCACAACAAAAACGGTCTCATGAGCAGAAGGTCCAGAGGGATCACCATGGATGCGGTCGCCCTGAGACCTGGAAATCATTGATACTGATAACAGTGCAACCTTGACCTAGCCTGACTTTGCTCAGGGTGATCTGAATGGACTCAATACTAGCGGGAGACAGTTGTGCCCGCATTGTGATTAAACTCCATAAGATGCCCCGATAGACAGTGTTCTGAGTGGGAGAGAGGACGCTTTTCTTGGCGTTGAGCTTCAACCCCAGAGAAACAGATGAGCTAAGATGATGTCCCTGTGCTGAACTGCCAGTTCCTGGAACTGCGCTAGGATCAGCCAGTCGTCTACATAATTCAGAATGCAGATGCCCCGGAGTCGCAACGAGCCAGCGCTACATCATGCATTGTGAATGTGCGGGTAAAAAGGGCTAGGCTGAGTGAAAGAACCTGACCCTGGAAGACTTCGCCCCCAGGAAGTGAACCTCAGGAACTTTCCATGTTGTGGCAGAACTTCTAAATGAAGTATAGAAGTGCGTCATAAGATCGATGGTGACCAGCCAAACGAGTTGTAGGGCTTGAGACACGACCGTCTTGACAGGCATCATCTTGGACTTGAACACCCACGGGTAGTTCAAGCTTTAAGATCTAAGCCAGATGCCACCCCTCACCCTCCATGGGAAACGGGAAGTATTTAGTGTAATAACCTAACTCTCTCTCTGGAAGGGGAACACATACCATGGCCCCTTTAACCAGGAGATTGAGTTTTTTTGTTTTTACAAAAAAGAAATCCGGTTTACGGTAGTGAGAATACGCCGTTGAAACACGGAAAAGCGGCGAGTGAATTAAATCCTGACGCCCTTATAAGACCCACAGAAAAGAATATATCCGGCAGAAGTTTCCATGCTGCCAGGATCTCTGAGATGGGTATTATATTTGAACACTTCCTGTTGAGGGGTTGTCGGGTGTTTCGCGTCCTGAATAAAATGCAGGAACAGCGAAAACACCCAATTTTGACGGAAGCCTCTGCAACCCGAAACACCAAGAGGTGGCGGGAATGGAGGGGCTTCGAGGGCGTACCGGGAGGGGTGAAGTGAAGCACGCGCCCCGTCCCGACGGGAGCTACCCCCTAATCTAGGCGCAAGACCGTCAGGGTTTTCTCTTACTAGAAATGATAGCCCTGAGGTCTTGCTTCGGGGGCTTCGGTCGCTTTGCTTTTGAGCCTCCGTTCAGACAGGATTGAGGCGGGTCTGAGGCTTGCTCGTCAAGCGCAGAACCCACACTCAGGTTGTCCGGGAGGTCATTCTGGTACGCCTGTAAAACAGCATGGTGTGCCGAGCCCGGCGAGAGATAGCCCACAAGCGTCTCTTCGACCGGCGGCATCACTGAATACCCCCGTGCCTCAGCACCCACGATGGTCGAATATAATGACGTCGAGGGTATGTGAAAACGGGAAGAAAAAAATAAAATAAAATATATATATATTTTATTTATTTATTTTTATTTTTTTATTTTTTTTATTTTTTTATTTTAGGGGTTCCTCCATGAGCGAAAAAGCTCTTCATGGAGGTTATCAAAGAAGGGAAGGGACTCATGAGGCGTTCCCTTTCTTAGACTGGAAGATAAAATCTATCCCCTAATTTAGAGGGTTTGGTGTCTCTTTTTCGCATGGCCAGTCCAATCTGGCAACCGCTTGAGTAACAACATCGAGCAATTCCTCCGTAGATTTTCTATCGCGGACGGAAAGCTCGGAGGCGGGAAGAGAATCGCGATCCTCCTCATGATCTGAAGAAGCGTCGGAACGCGCTTCGAGTTCATGTGAAGGACCAGCTGGGTTTGGGGAGAGAGCGAGAGAAAGGGATCAACCCGTCTCTTGCTCCTCAGCCAAATCCATGCAAGAGCCCCACGAACGATCTTTATTTTTATTTTTTTTCCTTTTTCGTGAGTGCTGACTCCCGGAAGCAAGCGAGGCGAGCACGAAGTACTCTGCCTGTTAAATCAAATCGCAGTGCTCGCACACGCCCTGCTGCAACGCGAGATCAGCGTGCTCTTACCCCCAAACAAACAGAACAAAAACTGATGTGTGTCCTCTTTAGCTATAGAGCAAGAAGAGGGGAACACGGCAAGTTTGCGGCTTTCAGTCATTCTCTCTTCTTTCTTTTTTTAGAAAAAAAAAAAAAATATATATATATATATATATATATATATATATATATATATATATATATATATATATATATATATATATATATATATATATATAATATTTTCTAAACAGAAGAGAGAAGAAAAAAGAGAACAAAGAGAACAACGTTCACTGCACACTGCCTAACTGATTCTAACTCCTAACAGACGAAAGAAAGTTTTGACAGGGTTAGTGAAACACATAGAACAGAATCGCTCTGAAAAAAGAGTTTCTGACGACACCTGGTGACGTATCTATTTATAGCCTGGCCACAGGTGCATCTAATGATTACATCAACCGAGGCTATAAATTCCAGTCAATGTTCATTGACGTGTTACACACACTATTTCAGCTCGGTTCACAGCTAGAGTTGTTCCCGTAGCGCTTAGCAGCGCAGCATCAAAGTGAAGCTTTTTGTAAAGGGAACAATCTTTTTAAATGGAGGTAAATTGACAATGGAGGTTTCAGCACAGAACTTTGTAAACTTTATGAAACAGCCCTGAACAGCCCAAAAGCAACCATTTAAGTTCAAATAGCTTTTTGGAGTCATTTTATATCAGAATAAACTAAATTTTCAATTAAACATAACTTTTCAGTAATTTAATGTAGAGTATGAACGGAAAATCATGAACTCATTAATTCTGAATGCAATGCACACATTTTTACTAAGGGTTCTAAAAACCCACACTCTGATCCTCCCCATCTAAATCACCGGGTAGCGCCAGCGAGTCTGGGAGTTAGAATGCTTTCTTTAAGTTTTTACAACCCAAAGAGCCTCTCCAGAGACACTCGTGATATCGCCATCTACACACTGAAAATCTATACACACACACACACGTTCCTACCATTTAAAACCCAGAAATGGCTTATTTTTAAGGAAATATGTTTTATTCCTGTATGCTTGGGTATTTCTGCTGTTATATGAAACTAGTTAAGATTGTTTAGTTGTATAGTTAAACTCTGAGGGCTTATATAAAGAGTCTAGGAGTATATATTCACTTTTAAGTGTACCAAATACAAGTTTCTTGCTATCAAATTAAACCTTACAACTCGCCCTAGCTGAATATATATATATAAGGTTACATTAAAATGTATTCTGCTATGTTTTACCATCTTTTGAGTGATTCAAACCACATCCGGACCCTGTTGTAAATTAGGCAAATGACGAGCCTTGACAAGACAAAGGGAACCATCTCGCGCCAAAACTGAGGAGCCTCATTGGGTCATTCCTCCCAAAGGAGGTGTGACCTCCCTACCTTAAAAGTCAGGATCTGGTGTTGAATCGTTTTCTCTTTTGTCCTCTCTTGTCCTCTTATCCTTACATCTCTCTCTTACACTTCTCTCTTGCTTTCTCTTCTGAACCTCTTCAAGTTTTCTTCAACTTCTCTTCAAACTCTCGTCAGACATGTCTTTTGTTTTATTTGGCGTTTATCTCAGTCTTTTTCTTGTCTTCGGACAAAGCTCAACACTCTACGTTTTTGGAGCAGTCCGATATCCTCCGGGTGAAAGGACTCTCTCTCAGTTTCAACCGTTACTCCTAAGATGCTTTGAACTTCCTGCCAGCGATCCACGCTCGAGAAGCACCAAGAGAAATCCTCCATCTCACGGACGCAACGAGGACATTCACGCACACACGCAGTCTTGTTCAGCGACACAAAGGTCCATTTTGCAAGTATTATCCCATCTAAATTCAAATGCGTTAAAGTGTGTAAGTCCCTTGCTGGCTCTTAAGGTTTAACTGTTGTAACAAGTGTGCTATCCCTGTAATCTCTTTATTTTCCTTACTGTTTTACTTTGTTCTATGTTAAATGTTTGTTGTTAAATGTGTTCTACGTTTGTTAAGTTTGTGATATATCCTAGTTCCTTGTATTAAACCCAATTATACGCTTGATTGTCTGTGTTTGTTGGTCATAAAGCAAAGCCTCTTTAATGTGCGATTTTAAGCTACGAGCTGATATTATCAAAGTAAGTTAACGTGCTTTTGATTAGTAAGCTTATACTAAGAATAAACCTTCTGGAGAATTGATCAAGATATCGAGCAAAGTGGTTCGGTGGACGAACTGATTGGTTGCGGTACGGGTTAATTCCATTAAGGTGTTCTGAAAATTAATACAGCCTGTCTGCATATGATGTATATTCCTAATTAATTATATATATATATATATATATATATATATATATATATATATATGTTTAATTATCTATATATATCTGAAGCAGACTTTTGGGCTATATAACCCCTTTTTGGGGCAATTTAGAATGTATTGTTATCTAGTTCAAACCGTATGATTAATCATTGATTACAATCATTAATATTAATTGTACATTCCCCAAACCTGAACGAAGAAACCCTACATAATGGTGGAGAATGCTGCGGGCACATTTTAAGCTTTGTTTTGTGAACTAATGCATTGTCAATTTTGTGTATTTTTGTTGTTAATACTGTACTGCGAGCCTCGAACTGAAAGGCACAAAGCCGATTCTCAGTTCAGCATTTAACAGCGGCTAAATATATGTCAACATTTATTTTTGCCACTGTTGATTGCCACAATAAACTGCAGTCCATAATACTAAATTGTTCCGGTAAAGACTAAGAAATCTCTTTGCTGTGGGACATTTTATTTTAGTATTATCGAAATCACCTGTCTAGAACGAGTCTCTTCTTTCAGCGTGATATAAAACTGTTATGGGCGAGTTTCCCCAAACAGGTAAAGGCCTTATTTGTGTCGTTAAGATTGAATGTGGTTATTTCGGTAGCCTAATAATCGACTACAACGACCACTCCCTAAAAGTTAAAGTCAGCCTAGCTAACTGATGCAAACTTTTTGCAGACCTAATCAGAAAACGCGGCAAGCCAGTATCTGATTGGGAATCTTATACGGGAGTCTTTGAAACCTTGTTCAAGTGATAAAACAAAAGCGAAGAAACGCTGTTGTGTATATATTTATTGTGTGTTGGCAGCGAAGAAAAATCCTGCTACACACACTTGTGTGCAGGAAACTGGCACAAACGAATCCACCGAGATTTAAAACTTAATTTGTGATGGTGCAGAAAATCAAGGCGTAACACACGCCCAGATTTGAGTCACACTGAAGTATAGGGTGTAATACCGCTGACTAACACTAGAGGGCAACCTCAAGCGGAACCCTCAGAAACTGCGCACTCCTTTACTTCATCCTGCGTGAGCGCAACACCGCCATCGTGTGGACATTCTCGAAATAGGTCTGCTCCCTTCCATTAGTTTTCTCTGCTAGTTATCTGAACAGCCCTTTTCATTTCCTTCCTTGGCTATGGTTTTTTTTGTTTGTTTTGTTTACTGTTATAAACATTTTCATTTGTTGAATTTGTTACTACAAGTATTTGGGTTTAGCAAAACTTCCCTGCCTCTGACTGAATACACTTGGTTGAATTTTGGTTGGGAAAAAAAAAAATCATTTCTGAACTTAAAATTGAATTAAGTGTCTCAGTACAGCTGCTGATATCCCACTTAGAGGGAGCACGCCCTTTGTGGCATTCCCTGCTAGGTCGGCTTATCTCTCTGTTCCTCCTTTTATTTCATTTTGGAATTGTTCCCCACCTATTCCTATTTGTTCTTTCCTTTTTAATTATCTTCCCTTTTTGGTGATTAATACTTGTTATTACTCCTTTGCTCTTACTACTATCAGTTAATATTCTGTTACTTAACGTCCCTTTACACGCTTATTTAAATCGAGTTTAACAAGTTTGAATTTTATTTAAATTAAGAGTGTCTGTTCATCCTGCCTTGTTTAATTCTGTCTTTTCTTGTGGTTAGTAGGAATTACTTTGTCGAAATTCCTTTTTATTTATCATTATTTGGTAAAGCCTTTTGCCTGTTATTTCTACACACATAATTACTCAATTTGGTTTAAACAAGAAAGCCTTAATTCACTTTAAGTTTCACTTGCTAAATCCTGTTCTGTATTTGTACGTAGAATTCCCTAGTGCGCTGTGGTGATTTGACTGTCATCTCTGGTTGGTTCCCAGCGAGCTGGTTTATCCGACTGGCGTTACCGATGCTGGGCATATGTAAGTCTCGGACTCTTCTGTCTCTTTTCATTGGTGCGGCACGCAACGACATTAGCAATTGGGCACTCCAAAGGAAAGTCAACCCCGTCAGTCGACACACAGGGCAAGTTTGGAATAATTACCTAAACCAAGGCCTGAAGAGGGGCCACTCTTTTGAGGGTTCTAGGGAAAATCCAATCTTGTTGTGCCGTCTGGCAGTTGACACCTTGGTGTTGCCGGTTGTGTTTAAAGTCAAGTTGTTTGAGAGGGCACACCGTGATAGTAGCAGAGGGCCCGGGGACACTGCGGTCAAGTGTTTGGGACCGTTGGAAAGATTGACTGCGCGCTGGTCCCCCAGCAGAGTGACCTCAATTCACCCCAGGCAAACTAAAATAAGGCAAACTCCATCCACCAGTATAGGCTACATATTATTAAATATTCCCCCGGTCATTTAAGTGTTTGGCCATTTCTTTTCTTTCTCTCCCCTAAGCCACACCATCTTCCTAGGGTTTATACCTCGATAGCGCCCCACCCTGTTGGTCCTATCATAAGCCCTAGCAGTGGTAGTAGAGTTAGGAATAGATAGGCAGGAGAAAAAGGGCCTAACATTATTTTGTTCAATTTTATTCCATGCCGCCTCTTCTCGCGGTTTAATTGTGTTCTGCTCTATTCTGCTGTTCTGTTCTGTCGTGTTGTGTACTTCTAGTTCACATTAAGACAGAGCCTACAAGAGCCATCAAGGAAAACTGAATAAAGGGACAAACAAGCAGCCCGCATCATCAATGACCCTTTTGGGCTGCCGCCTTGTCAAATTTTTTATTTAGACCTACACTTACTGCGAAATTCGGCCCGTCTAACTGTCTGCACCAGTTAGTCAAAATTACGGCTTATAATAAGCCACATCATTGTAGCTCGCTAACCCTACACGTACTTGCATTAGCCTCTTTGTGTGTGCTGTCTTTCTCTCGCCTACAATTAGCCAGTATGTCCCGTTCGACCAGTCCCGCAGTTCACTGGGATCACCTCGAGACCTGGCTGAGGGCAATGATGGACACCGTCCTACCCAAGGACGCCAGGGACCTACAGCAGCTGGATGCCGACTTGGACAGCCTGATGGCCCACGATCCAACACAGAGCTACAACCACAAAGAATGGACCAAGATCATCGGAAGTCTTGCCCACAATCTCGTCTCCCAGGCACGGATAAGTGAGAAAAGCAACCTCTACCTGGAGCAGGAGGCCGCAGCGCTAAAACTCCAAGCTGAGGAGGCCCGTAGGAACCAAGCCAAAACCCAGAGTCACCTAAATCAGCTACGCCTCGAGACCGAGGAACAGCATGAGGAAGGGGATGAAACGGACCCAGAGCTACAAAAGGAAGTAGAGAGACTTCAAAATGCCCTGGAAAATCTTCTCCTAGACACAGACCAAAGAGAACAGTCGGAGAGAAAAGCCAGAGAGGAACTCGATGAAAAGCTGCAACAAGGCGAGTCTCTCCTTGCAAGAGCAGAGATTGAACTAAAAGAAAGAGATGCTAAAGAAAAAGCCTGTGAAAAGCACCTGAACACAGCCCGAGCTTAAATCCATGAACTTATTCAGCACAGAGAACTGAAACATTCTTATAGACCGCAAAGTGAACAGAAAGGGGAAATGCACACCACAGAGTTCCCCTGACCAGTAAGCCCAAGTTTTTCAGCCAAGAGCTCAGAGCTGAAAAGGGGGGTGAAAGCCCACTGTTCAAAATGTCACCAGCCAGCCTCCAAGAACCCCCGTCAGCAACAAAAGGATGGGAGCCCGCCCACAAAATCCTGGTCACCAACCAAGGCATGGCTCCCAAAGAACTTGACAAGCTGGCCAGAAACATCCCTACTTTCACCCCAAATCCTGCAGGAGGCCACGACGTGCACGCCCACCTGCAAGACATAGACTTTCACTTGCGCACTGTTCCCAACGTGACCACTTGGGACAGATTGTACCTGCTAAGAGTTACGTCTGGTCGCGACGCGCGCAGCTTCCTGGATCGGCAATAAGAGGCTGTCAAATCAGACTACCTACAGCTACGGCAGGCCTTCATCAGAGAATTCTCTGATCCAGAGTCAGAACAAGGACTCATCACCGCTATGGACCTCAAACAGGCCCGACTGGAAACAAAATGGCTTTAAAACTTAGAACAGCAAACCTATCATACACCAACACTTGTTCAAGAATGTAATGACATTACAAGAAATCACAACATGATTGTCTACTGGAAGAAGGTGAAAGGACACTCAAGGCAACCAGGCCTTGACAAAGACTTGAATGACCAAACCGATGCCCTTGCCAAGACTGGCGCACTTCATGGTATTCTATGGTCACCTCCAACCCACCCACCCACCTTTAACGTTGTAGTGATAACCCGTAGCAAACAAACTTTCCCTGCAACAGTGCCACCCTCACAGCCTCTAACGCTGGCTCCGCAGAATTCAAACAACGAAATAGCAGACATGCAAGCCTCTGACACATCCATACAGACTTTCCTGAACCACCTCTCAGACCCCACCAACCACCCTCTGGCACTGTCTGACCTCACTGACAACCCGTGCCTCAAACGACTGCATGACATAAAGCACATGCTGCATGTGATAGGCAACATTTTGTGGTAGGCACCTGATGACATCACAGCGCCAAGGCTTGTGGTGCCACAGTGCCTAAGGGGGGTCATGCTAATTTATGCCCACGATGCACCATGTACCGGACACCACGACGCCAGAGCCACTTATGAGACACTAAAGCAATTGGCATACTGGCCCCGCATGCAGAAACATGTGGCAGAATATGTCAGAGAATGCCTGGTTTGCTGCCAGTTTCAACCGGCAAACCCAAACCACATAGCTCCACTGCAGCGCAGAAGAGTCACATTCCCATGGTCAGACCTCCAAATCGACTGGGTAGGACCTCTGCCCAGGTCGACGAGGGGCAACGAATACTTCCTCACAGTCGTGTGCCAGTTCACAAAGTGGGTAGAGTGTTTTCCAGCACCCAACGACACTGCCCAGACCACAGCATACCTCCTGATGAACCACATCTTCTCCAGGCTCGGACTGCCCCTGAGAGTCAACTCAGACAGAGGCACTCACTTTACAGCCGAGATTATGCAGCAGATCTGGAATCTCCTGGGGGTCCAAGTTCAACTACACATCAGTCATCATCCAATCTCATCTGGCCAAGTGGAACGATCGAATCGTACCGTGGTCAGTATGTTGAAAAAGTATGTGTCTGAAAGACTGGGATGTAAAACTCCCGCTGGTGCTAATGGCCCTCAGAGCTACCCCGCAGGACTCAACTCACGTGTCTCCCTTCGAACTAATGACTGGGCGGCAGATGACACTGCCACTGCATCTGCTGTATCAGCCAGGAGACTCCAGCCTCGTCACAGCCTGCACCACTCACCAGTACCTCGACGAGTTACACCGGCACCTGAAAGCAACATTTGCTTTCGCCCAACAACAGCTAAAAGAGCAACTCACCACACAGAGTGCATCCCTGCAGACTATCGGCAAGACCTTGAGGAACGGTGGTAATTCTCAACACTCACAGCATTCTACTGAACCAGACAGTGAACTCCATGAAACAGCTGTTTACTGTCTTCCAGAACGACTTTGCTCAAACGCAGCTGGTCACAGCCCTAATAACCACCTGCTACAAAACCCTCATGATTCACCTGCCATCCGTCATTGTGATGATTGTCGTCCGATGATGTCTCCACAGGGACTACATCTGACGAAAAGGGGGACTGTAGAGTATGAACGGAAAATCATGAACTCATTAATTCTGAATGCAATGCACACATTTTTACTAAGGGTTCTAGAAACCCACACTCTGATCCTCCCCATCTAAATCACCGGGTAGCGCCAGCGAGTCTGGGAGTTAGAATGCTTTCTTGACGTTTTTACAACCCAAAGAGCCTCTCCAGGGACACTCGTGATATCGCCATCTACACACTGAAAATCTATACACACATACACGTTCCTACCATTTAAAACCCAGAAATGGCTTATTTTTAAGGAAATATGTTTTATTCCCGTATGCTTGGGTATTTCTGCTGTTATATCAAACTAGTTAAGATTGTTTAGTTGTGTAGTTAAACTCTGAGGGCTTATATAAAGAGTCTAAGAGTATATATTCACTTTTAAGTGTACCAAATACAAGTTTCTTGGTATCAAATTAAACCTTACGACTCGCCCTAGCTGAATATATATATATAAGGTTACATTAAAATGTATTCTGCTATGTTTTACCATCTTTTGAGTGATTCAAACCACATCCGGACCCTGTTGTAAATTAGGCAAATGACGAGCCTTGACAAGACAAAGGGAACCATCTCGCGCCAAAACTGAGGAGCCTCATTGGGTCATTCCTCCCAAAGGAGGTGTGACCTCCCTACCTTAAAAGTCAGGATCTGGTGTTGAATCGTTTTCTCTTTTGTCCTCTCTTGTCCTCTTATCCTTACATCTCTCTCTTACACTTCTCTCTTGCTTTCTCTTCTGAACCTCTTCAAGTTTTCTTCAACTTCTCTTCAAACTCTCGTCAGACATGTCTTTTGTTTTATTTGGCGTTTATCTCAGTCTTTTTCTTGTCTTCGGACAAAGCTCAACACTTTACGTTTTTGGAGCAGACCGATATCCTCCGGGTGAAAGGACTCTCTCTCAGTTTCAACCATTACTCCTAAGATGCTTTGAACTTCCTGCGAGCAATCCACGCTCGAGAAGCACCAAGAGAAATCCTCCATCTCACGGACGCAACGAGGACATTCACGCACACACGCAGTCTTGTTCAGCGACACAAAGGTCCATTTTGCAAGTATTATCCCATCTAAATTCAAATGCGTTAAAGTGTGTAAGTCCCTTACTGGCTCTTAAGGTTTAACTGTTGTAACAAGTGTGATATCCCTGTAATCTCTTTATTTTCCTTACTGTTTTACTTTGTTTGTTCTATGTTAAATGTTTGTTGTTAAATGTGTTCTACGTTTGTTAAGTTTGTGATACATCCTAGTTCCTTAAACCCAATTATACGCTTGATTGTCTGTGTTTGTTGGTCATAAAGCAAAGCCTCTTTAATGTGCGATTTTAAGCTACGAGCTGATATTATCAAAGTAAGTTAACGTGCTTTTGATTAGTAAGCTTATACTAAGAATAAACCTTCTGGAGAATTGATCAAGCTATCGAGCAAAGTGGTTCGGTGGACGAACTGATTGGTTGCGGTACGGGTTAATTCCATTAAGGTGTTCTGAAAATTAATACAGCCTGTCTGCATATGATGTATATTCCTAATGAATTATAATTCATTGTGTTTAATTATCTATATATATCTGAAGACTTTTGGGCTATATAACCCCTTTTTGGGGCAATTTAGAATGTATTGTTATCTAGTTCAAACCGTATGATTAATCATTGATTACAATCATTAATATTAATTGTACATTCCCCAAACCTGAACGAAGAAACCCTACATTAACTAGAAATTAACTATGCATTGCAAATGAAACAATAACAAGTCAAAAAGCAGCGTTACAACAAGTCGGCATGCATTATGAGGGCTAAACAATCGTTTTAATGGAGATAACTGATTGTCAGCACAGAACTTTTCAAACTTCATGAAACAGCTCTAAACAGCCCAAATGCAACCATTTAAGCTCAAATAACTGATTGGAGTCATTTTACATCAGAATTCACAAAATGTTCAATTAAAAATGACATTTCAGTAATGTCACTAGAAATAAGCAATGCAGTGCAAAAGAAACAATTACCAGTCGAAATGCAGCGTTACAACAAGTTGGCATGCATTATGAGGGCTAAACAATCTTTTTAATGGAGGTAAATTACATTCAGCACCGAACTTTGCAAATTTATGAAACAGCTCTAAACCGCCCAAAAGCAACCATTTAAGCCCAAATAGCTGATTGGATTCTGTGGCAGCGGGGGCGTGGTCAAGCGCCCGTCCGGGAGAGAAAAGCGGTAAGGGCGCTCACACCTGAGCTAAATTATGTCTAACACCTGTCTCTAATTGCAGTAGCATGATGAGACCGGCATAAAAAGCAGCAGCAACAGAGCCCCGAGGGAGAGAACCGGACTGCGAGCAATAAATGTGTGATGTCTTGTCTTGTGATTTTTAAAACATTAAAAAGAAGCTTTACCTTGGAAACTGACGCTGTTCCTACCCTTCCTTAGTGGAAAACTTTACAGAGTCATTTTATAACAAAATTCACAAAATGTTCAATTAAAAATGACTTTTCAGTAATTTAACTAGAAATTAACTGTGCATTGCAAATGAAACAATTACCAATCAAAAAGCTGCATTACAACAAGTTGGCATGCATTATGAGGGCTAAACAATCTTTTTAATGGAGGTAAATTGACAATGAAGGTTTCAGCACAGAACTTTGCAAACTTTATGAAACGTCTCGGGTTACATGTGTAACCCTTGTTCCCTGAAAAAAGCGGAACGAGATGCTGCGCTGCTAAGCGCTACGGGGAACAACTCTAGCTGTGAACCGAGCTGAAATAGTGTGTGTAACATGTCAATGAACATTGACCGGAATTTATAGCCTCGGCTGATGTAATCAATAGATGCACCTGTGGCCGGGCTATAAACGGATACGTCACTTTTTGAAGAGCAGTCCTGGGACGTCCCAGTGTGGCAAAGCAGCGCAGCATCTCGTTGCGCTTTTTACAGGGAACAAGGGTTACACATGTAACCCGAGACGTTCCCTTTACAAAAAGCTTCACTTTGATGCTGCGCTGCTAAGCGCTACGGGGAACGCAATACCCACGCCGCCGGACTTGGGGCTGTCCGGACCCCTACGGTTGTGCAGTGTACTCGCAAAAATGCGAGAGGTCTCAGACATGAGCTTGAGATGTCGACTCAAGGGCATAAGAGCCCGGAGTAGCATAAACATCTAAACCATTCAATTTTGATGAATGTGTGCGGAGAGGATGTCGTGGAATATCGCGATGAATCTCTCTAAGTTGTAAGAAATCTCTCGGAGTCTTGAGTTCCAGATGCCAAAATTGTAGTTTATTGAACACCAACAAACATGAGACCGGCCAGCTGTCCGTTCTGACTGTCTTAGTCCAAAACCTCCTCTTCTATACAGTTTGTTATCTGGCATTACCTCATTTCTGTGCCCCTTTGTTATTTTTGTAACCAATGGATACTATTTGCCACCATTATCTCACAGAGCCTTTTGATATCTTTTTACTGGTAGAAACTTGGCTTTAGTCTATCTTCAAGGTCCTTAGTCTCATTATTTTGTTACAGCTGGGTGCTCTTTGTGGCCTCTGCAGCATCAACACTTTTAGTAACCTCATATGCTCTCTCCTGGGTCACACAAAGGCCAGGAAACTCATATAAGTATTTTGATATATGAGAAACATACTAGAATATTGAAAAATATACTATATATTCCCACCTCTGAGACTTAAAAAGTCTCACACTCTATTTCCTCAAACCAGAGTGCAGTCACACAAGCCAGCCTGTCCCATTCCATCATGTAGCCAAAGTAGGCCACTCAGTCCACTATCCAATGCCATCTTTATGGGGCTGCACTCTGCAGAACTTGGGACCAAACCTCTCCATCCACACTTAACTAGGAAGGAGTAAAAGATCCCAGTCCTCTAGCTAGCGCTGTGCCTGGGGGTGGGTGACAAAAATCAACTCATTTGTAATAAGCATGTGCATGCAAATGTGA
Organism: Xyrauchen texanus; assembly: GCF_025860055.1. Classification (NCBI taxonomy): domain Eukaryota; kingdom Metazoa; phylum Chordata; class Actinopteri; order Cypriniformes; family Catostomidae; genus Xyrauchen; species Xyrauchen texanus. The sequence continues at coordinate 48,560,915 of NC_068285.1, read as the reverse complement.
AGCCTTGTGTGATGTAGAGTACAATTGATTATCCATTGAGTAGAAGATATATATATATATATATATGCTTTAACAAAACACTATTAAAAGTAACATAGTAATATTTATCCTTCGTTGCCAGAGGAACTCACAGACAATTCCGTAGCCTGAGCGCTATCTGGTGGTGTGTTGGAGCAGACAGCGGGTTTTAAACCACCAGTTGAGTCTATTTGCTCTTGCAGCCAAGCATTGAGGTGCTCGTCGCTCCTGTCTTCAAATATAGCTCTTATATGTCTTCTCTTGGCAATAACTTCACATATACATTATATGGAACCATAATCTTCAAAAATGCTACTTCTATTTGGTTAGATACAGTGTACTAAAGATATACTTCACCAATAAGTAATGAGTAATTGGTTACATTGATAATAGGGAATATGTCAAAAATAACAAACAAAACACCCTCTAACTCCTTTCTTGAGATGCTACCTATTTTGTTATGTAAAATGAAAGTACAATAGTCTTGCTGTCTCCCTTACTATCAAAAACATGAGAAAAGTGTTCAAAAATAAAATTCCCCTTACATTGTTATTTTCTTGATTGCTTCTCAGTAAATCTTATCAAGTTCATCCAATCCTGGCCCAATGGTATATTGTCTGGTTGCTACACTTGTTTGTGTTGGCATCATTGATACGGTTACCATTTGCTTAGCCTCCGTTCTAGTCATAATTGATCTTAGAATGGGTATAATACAACATAATAATAATGCAATTAGGGTCAGTCCCATAACTACTATTATACCTATTTTCATTAGCCCCAACTTCCATGAACCAAAAAGATCATCAAACCATTGCCCAAACCGCTGATCTCTTCCTACATTAGATTTAACTTCCTTTCTCAGGTCATGCAGTTTCCTCATCGCCTGGGTAAAAGTTCCTTCTGGGGATGTATTATTTGGTATGTATGTATATACAGCAATCTAAATCTAAACCTAATCACATTATTATTAAAAAACATTTCATCATCTAAATGCCATATTACTGCACAATTGCCCTTAAATTGTCCTACATTCGTTTTTCCTTTAGTTTTGTTAAAGCATTCATACACCAGTTGATCGATTTATTTTATATGATAATGTGCTTTCTTTTTCTCATTATCCACACGTATTTGTCTAATTTTCTGCCTTCATCTCCCCACCCTATCATCTTATAATATTTATCATATTCGGATGACCCAAGAATGCCAAACATTCTGCTGGGCAGAACACTGTTCTCCCTGTTTTACCACAATTTTTTGGCATAATACTCAGCGCAATGCTTATAATCATACTGATTTGGGACTCCACTTTTTTCAATGGAGTGGGTGAGCACATTACACAGTTTGTAATTTTTGCTTGCTTAGCTGTATATCATTTTGATTTACATATTGTAATAGTTTCTCTGTTCCTGCTGACTCTATGGGTTCCATATCATTTTCTAAATTTATTTGCTTTTTCAGTCTTTCGGTGATTATTTTTGACAGGTGTCTTTTGAGGCCGATTCTTCGGTTTGTTCTGCTTAGCCAAATTGCTTATCCAGATTCTTTGCTTTTCGGGTTCACCTTTGTTTAGTGATCCAGGCGTTCGGCTTCTTTCTGATTTCTCGTGCTATGTTATCTAGACTCTGCTCATTTGGGGAATAATATTGAAGGTCTGAGATGTCAATTGTAGGAAATTCATCATACCATAGTCGTTGTGATGGTCCTCGCCTGGGGAGTCTGGGCCTTAATTGATCAGCCTGTCCGGTAGGCCCTGTATAGGAGGCAATACCTGTCCCAAATATGTTAGTAACAGCATCATCAACACTAATACCTCCTTGAGCTTCCATTCTTTCTCCATGTGCCACAACTCTTCCTCGAACAACTGCGCTTGTTGGCCTGTTTCATGTCCTTCAGTTGCTTCTGAATCTGTTTCAGCAGGATGATCACTTTCTTCTTGTCTTTCTCCTTCTTCACCTTCTTGGTCCTGTTCTTCTGTGACATGTACTTCCGTCTCACTTTCTATGCTTTCCTGCTCTACTGCGGCACTTCAATCCCTTTTTCTGCTGCAGTGTGCTCTTCCCCTACTTTCGCTTGTCCTTCTACTTCCTCTTCTCTTTCCTCAGATTCTGTAGCCGGTTCCTGCTGATCTTCTTCTTCCTCGGGTTCTTAGTTTTGTGCTTGCTGCTCTTCTTTGTCTGAATCTTGCCTCAGTATTCATCGTTGGGAAGTCCATATTCATAGTTTCTTCAATACAGTCCGTCAAGTGCTCTGTACTTTCTGAATTCACTTTCTGGATTATTTAGTTTCAGGTCAGCTTCATTGGAAAGGCCAACCAAGATCTCCAAGGCTGATTGTAGGGACCCCATTCTGCAGTATGCTTTCATAGAATTGTTCATCTGGGGATCCTGGTCCTTCTTGGGACGTTTCTCTGGTAGGCCCCGTCATTGGGGGCAACACTTGTCCCAAGTTTGTCAGTAATAACATCCATATTAATATGTCTTTCTTATTCATTGGTATTGTAGGCCGCAATTGTTTTCCACCTTCTCTCCTTCAGCTGGTCATCCTGTCCTAACTTGCTTCAATGATGGCAACAGCATGACTATTTCATTTTATATGCATAAAGCACACTGTAATCACCTCATATGGTTTACATTTTTTATATTAACTAACAATCATTACTTTCTGCATTCATTGGTTAATATATTAAATGATTTCCTTATTAGAGTCATTTGCTACACACACATTTGTTGCATCTCATTTCTAGCACTAAATAACACATGGGTCCTCTGCCTCCTCCAGGCAGGAGCCGGGCATAGCCTGACTTTGTTCCAATTAAAAACATTAGATCATCCCTTTAGTATCTATACACAACATTTTTCATGGTCATTCACAGAAAGGGTAATTCACAAAAGGCTATAATTCTCCACAGAGGAGGTAAACTACCACAGGTGTTCCTTATCTTAAAACTCCCTACTCATTCACTTATCACATACATTTCATTTCCTCCTGTTTCCCAAGGACTCTCAATGTCTGTATCACATTAATTAATTTTCCCTGCAAGCTAAGCTGTTTTTCATAGTTTCAGACTATATCAGAGTAATTCAGAGTATTAAATCAATAAAATAATTATCAAATATATAACATGTCATTGGAGGAATCAATTTCCTCCCAGTTTGGTCTTTCTGTTGCATTGGGCCATTTACATTGATCAGTAATTCATCTGGTTTTTACGTAATTATTTAATCAGTGGTAACACACAATATAATATTATTCCCCTCTCAAGAATTGTTGTTTCAATTATTATACCAATTGTAGCCAACCCTGCACCCTATTTCTTAATTAATTCAATTTATATTGTTACAAACAAACAAGACAAGCAATCTTAATCTTTAGTCACCACCATGTATCTTTTCCATTCTTCATTACTTTTACAATGTATATGAGTTCAATTAAAGCATAAGTAAAAGTAATATATCATCTTCCAGTCTAAATTCATTATCATACAAACATTCCCCATGTTTGTTTAATACTTCTATAAAATGTCAAGCACTCCTTTGTCTGCAACGGTTCTCAAAACTTTACCCCCAAAACCAATCTATAAATAATCCTCTACACAGGATATGATCCCCTGACAACACAGTGACAGAATGCTTGGTATTTAACACTGTGATAAGTTATTTTAGTAAAGCGGTTATTAAAATGCAGCATTTATCCACCCCTTAAAACCCTTTCAAACCTTCTTGGGCGGTGACGCCATTGTCAAGTCTTAACCGTCATTGGGTCGTCACCTCTTGCCCCTGGTCTTGATACTGCTCAGTCCTCAATCTGTAATAATTTGGTATCAGTAAACAGATATTTTCTTTTTCAGGGAGTATCACCAGAGAACCGACACAGCCAATGGAACATCCACAAATGCTTAAATATGGAGACAATTCAAAACATGGTTAAATTCAAAAAAGCATTATTAAAAATTCATCAATCTATTAAAATTGTCCAAAGTAAAATTAAAATATGCTAAAATTGAACTCATTTATAAATCATTAATTTCCATTCAGATTTTATTTCTGCTACTTTAGCAAATGTTACACAAAACTATGTATCATGGTGGGGACTAACATCAGATCAGAGCCTCTCACGCTTCTAGGAAGCTTAATTAAAAACATCACCTCAATTCAATAATGGTCTCTAGATAGTTTATGAACCTACATTTATTCTTTCAGATGAATTTTCAACTTAATCTGTTGTTTTCAGTATAAACCCTTAACTTTAGATTGCCCTCTGAATATATAAAATCTTTAATCATTGATGAGGAGAGCTGTTTGAACTCCTTCATATCACTCTATCTAACATTATTGTCAAGGCACATCATTTTACATATAAAAATAAATCAAACCAAAATAAAATGAACTAAAACACTTATGAATATTTCTTCAAATTCTGCTCTTGTGTTTCTGTTTCAAGCAGACACTTATCAATTTTAGACTGAGAGTGAGGAGTGGGGCATTACACTGTTTCACAATAATACATTTAATTTATTCTTCAACAGTAAAAATAGTGATATTTATAATAACTGATTATATTAACTGCTTTCAAACTTTCTCATCTCACACCATTTAAAAACCAAAACTACTCTCATCTTACTTTCTTCTGTCCATTCAAACAACACACAAATAACCTTCTAATCTTTAATAAAACAGAACACAATGTCTTCTTCGACATTCTCTATATAATCAATTCAACTTATTTCTAGCCTTCTGTTCATGCAGAGCTTTACATTTACAACACCTATCTTATTATTAATATATTATAATCCCTTTTTTATTATTAAGTAATAATTTATTATTACTACTTTCTCCATTTCTTACACTTTCTCAGGTGAAGGAACTTCCATTCTATCTAATAAAATAATATAAATCAAGTTTTTAAACTAACAGAAAAGTAAAAGATTAAACATAATAAAGTCTTAAAGACAAACATATCTAAAAACATATCTCTTTTCTTGTGTTTTGAAATAATTGCTCAGTAAGATACACTACTTTTAATTTCTCATGACTCATTACATTATTTATTTTTTTTTTTTATCCAAATGTTTCATCATCTTTTAACAGTTATCACTATTATACCTCTAAAATTACACTTTCATGTATTAACTATGGAAAACTAAAATAGTAGTAATAGAAATAGACACTCAATCAGCACTTTATAGCACACACTAAGCTCCTTTTTTTTTTTTTTTTCTTTATTATGAGGGTACTCTCTGGAAAATTTGGGGGAGTAACCAATCCAATAGGTAACTCTATAACTTTGCCACATGTTTGTAATATTTACTCTTCAAATCAATAAATCAGTGGTTAGCTGCTGGATTTAAATTTAGACCCTCAGAACAATTTAGACACGGGCATTGAACCCCATTGATGGCATTCTGGAAAATCATAAAGTGATCGTATAGGACTGAAATAAACTTTTCCAGAGAAATTTTAATCCACATTATAAATGGCAAATCAATAATGATTACCAGCAGCAATGAGCGCAGGCGGATATATCAGATCAGTCACATCATTTTCAGTCTTCTTTGTGTCCTGATTTCCTCCTGCAGCATTAGTAACTTCTATAAAATCATCTTTCTCAGCCGTCTGCAATGGGGAGAAACTAGTTCCAGAATGAGTAAGTGAAACAACACACATAATAATAACAAATGAAACACAGAATAGACACATGAATATGAACTTATTAAATTGAACATCATAACGTCCTCATATATGAATGTTAATCTTAACCTTTCTCCATGGGCTTCACCCGCCCCAAAGACTAATTTTTAAATGATCCAAATCATTCTTAAATTTATTTTCCTTTAATTTTAGTCTCAAATGCAGCTTCTCAGTGTACCCACGATCAACCAAGACCTATTCTGTGTATACCAAACAAAAATAAATAATATAAAAATAAAATAGCTATCTATCTGCTTTCTATCTTTTTCTAAAGTCGGGGCCCCTTTCTGTCTGTCTGAAGACATCAAGAGAGGCCTGTTTCCCCTCAAAGTCATCCTCAATGCCCTCATCAGACAGTCCCTAACAAAAATAACAAATCTCTGCCTATCTTTTGTTGGTTGATCAAGTTTACACCGATAGCACTGCACTCACATTTAAATTGTTCTCCAGACATTTTTAAAATCATAGAAAATTCAAAAACAACTTTCTTGTGTTTAATTTAATAATGTTAAAATAGTATTCTCTCATAAACTGGACCAGACAGAACATAAAACAGACGCATGAATGTGAAGTTTTCACATTTAAGGTTTAACTGCATAAGATACAAAATATAATTTTCTTATTTTATCATATCTTTGGTCCTCTTTTGCCATTTGCTTTAATATAACAACACTTATCTTAAATACAACCTTGGTTTAAAATACAATTACTTATTTGACTTTAGTTTAGCGCAATACACTCGACTCAAAGCTTTATTGTTTGTCTAGATAATGTGATTTCCCAAATGCAATTCAATCACTTTAAAGTTATCACTTTTTTATAATCTAAATATTCTTACTCATCACTTTGATATAAAAGGAGTTATGATCTGACACATGTCCATTCAACAGCTGCTCCCTCTCAGTTTAGTTAATCTTACATCAGGCTTCATTCATGGCATAAAAAGAACAGCCCAAGAATAAACATTGTCCAGTCCGCTAAGGGTTAACTTTTTGATTTCATGCACATTTTTGTTTTAAAGCTATTTGTTTGTTTATACTGTATTATATTTATCCTTATACATATACATACACACATTTACACAGACATACAAATATAATTTTTATCATTGGTTTTAATTCTACAATCATAATATTTATTAAGTGCCCTCTTTGTTTTTAATCATCAGATCTCTTCTGCCTCTTATATTGATGAAAATAGTCTAAATAGATTTTATTTTATGTAAATTTCATACATACTCCTCATTAGTTATGCAGCAAAGGATCAACCTCTCTATCTGGATGGATATTTATAGGGCTCATATAACATACACTTCCATACAAAATCACACTTCAGTCATACTTCCCATACTTTCAAACACAGATACTCTCACAAACACAGAACCTTTCACACTTTTTACAAACACAAGGCCTTTATAAACACAGAGCTCTCAAAAAATATTATACTAAAACAAACCTATTACTTCTGCCCCTCCTTTTGCTCTCCTCTTTTTATCCCTCTCCTTTATTTCCATAAAAAACACTCATTATTTACAGTGGTTGATTGCTATATCTGTTACTTCTTTTTATATTAAAACTCATGTACTTCCACCCACAGAGGTCACATCCATTTTGGGTCTCTGTTCAAGACAATTTCTACATTGGTGCTAATTCTCCTTTACTCTCCCTATTAAAAATCACCTTAACATTTTTGACTGTATTTAATTTGTTCATAACTCCAGAAATGATCACTCATTCCCTGTGTTTCTATTATTCATCTTTTTAATTCTATATCTTTTCTTCTCTCAGTTAGTCTCCTCTCAAATTCAGTAACAGCTTATTTCCACATTATGATTTCTGTTTCATGAGGAAAACTGAGACAAGGAAAAAAAAAGTATTGTTCTGTTTCTCTGTGCCTGCTCAAAGCCCTCCCTTTACAGCTCCCTATTCTCACTCTAGCAGCCCCTCCCTTCTCTCTTTCCCAGCACTCAGTCTCCAGCGTACTGTAAGAGAGAGAGAATGAAAAAATCAACAACTGTGCTCATTTATCCGAGTCTTATCAACTATACTTCTGGATAACATCCAACTAAATAAACAAAATATTTATTACTACTAATACTTATTTATATATTTATTATACTTATTTTTATTTCTTATCTCTTCCCCTTATATTTATTTATTATCTTTTATTTCTTTCTTTTTACGCTTTTTGTTATCCTCTTTATTTTCTTAACTTATACTTTCTCTTATTCTTGTTCACTGTAATGGAAAACTTTTTGCCTTTTCTTTATCTTTTTCACAATTATTCTATTTTTTTCTCTTCTGAATCTCCCCTTCCCCTCACTCACAGAGCTGTCCGTTCAGCTGACCAGTGAGTGAGAGCAAGGCAGGGAGATATCAGAGAAGCCGGTGCCATTTTGCGTCTTTATACTTTTTTCAACAATTGTTTTATTCAATTCACTGTTTCAATTCATTTTCCACTTTTGCTCTCATTTAGCATTTCCTTTGTGCCCCTGATTCTCTGTATTATTCTGCCTCTGCACACAATACATCATCAACACTGCAATCATGCATTTGAATAAACACAAGAACAGCGCATTTAGTACCGTAAGCACACATGCACCAACAACATAGTTAGTCATGCACATTATTCATTATCTCAAACATGCACATAGTTCAACATTTCCCCGTTTTCTACAGATTCCGGGTTCCGTCAAACACTTCAATAAATAACTAAATCTAACACCTGGAGGAATTTTACGCGAATTTCACTTCTCCACCCGTGTTAGGATTTTCACCTGTACAGGATTTTCAGCCACTCTTCTGGCAAAACCTTGAATAAATGCACCTAACCGGGAATTTTCACGCGTAGCTTCTCGACTCACCCCAGGCTTTTTCTACCTTCTTCAAATAAACTTTCTTAAACTCTCTTTAAACAATCCCACCCCTATTTTTGAAATCTGGAACTCGCCTCTATTTTAGCCAATTAGTTCAAATTATTCTATGTCCGGACTGGCAAAAGTCTTAGGAAGCCACTTACGGGACTCGCTACCACAGATCACACAAAAACACCTTAAGCAAAGATGCTTACCTCAGTTTCTGGCGCGGTGTTTCTGTGCGGTTCGTGCAAGCCGTCCCACCAGCGACCTCTGCCCCTTGACCTCAATGCCAGCCCCACGTTGAGCCAAAGATATGTCGTGGAATATTGCGATGAATCTCTCTAAGTTGTAAGAAATCTCTCGGAGTCTTGAGTTCCAGATGCCAAAATTGTAGTTTATTGAACACCAACAAACATGAGACCGGCCAGCTGTCCGTTCTGACTGTCTTAGTCCAAAACCTCCTCTTCTATACAGTTTGTTATCTGGCATTACCTCATTTCTGTGCCCCTTTGTTGTTTTTGTAACCAATGGATACTATTTGCCACCATTATCTCACAGAGCCTTTTGATATCTTTTTACTGGTAGAAACTTGGCTTTAGTCTATCTTCAAGGTCCTTAGTCTCATTATTTTGTTACAGCTGGGTGCTCTTTGTGGCCTCTGCAGCATCAACACTTTTAGTAACCTCATATGCTCTCTCCTGGGTCACACAAAGGCCAGGAAACTCATATAAGTATTTTGATATATAAGAAACATACTAGAATATTGAAAAATTTACTATAAGTACCAGCCTGCCGCATCACAAACTTGTTCAGGCATGAGCTGAGATGTCGACTCAAGGGCATAAGAGCCCGGAGTAGCAAAGCATCTAACCCATAAAGTTCGATGAATGTGTGCGAAGAGAACCCTATCGCAACACAAACTTGTCATAAAAACTGATGAATGTGAGTGGAGAGGACCAGCCTGTATTGTAGAATAATCATTTTTTAGATGGTATAATAATCATTCTTAGATATCAAAATACTTATATGAGTTTCTAGGCCTTTGTGTGAGCCAGGAGAGAGCATATGAGGTTACTAAAAGTGTTGATGCTGCAGAGAACACAAAGAATGGTATACAACCTTGAAATACAGGATGTACTTCTTTAATCAGTTATTATATGAATGTGTCTTGTATTTTTGCAGCTGGTGTTTTGCTGTTTCTGTTAATTAGTAGTATTCTGACATATATCTTTGGTGTATTTCCTTTATGCTGACACGTATCTCTGAAATATATGGTGTGTCTCATTAAAATACAGGATGCACTTCTTACGAAAACACTTTTAATAAGTTAGATATCTCTTATATGATATGTTTCTGGCATGGTGTTTTACCTTGATGAGTTAAATATCTTTGGAGCTTGTATTTTCTTTCATTAATCAAATGATACTGTGTATGAACAAACAAGGCCGCCTCATTATGAGGGTACACTGAAATGTAGGGCAAAGGTAAAAGGTATGTGATGGGGACATGGCTGTTTGTCTCATACACAGGTGTTTCTAAAATTGATGCACTTTTACCATGAACTATGACTTATGTCAAAAATAAGTGGAGTTACCAGTTGATGTATGTTTTTTAAAAAATAATTAGATGGGGGATTTTCCACCAATATTTAATTAGTGAGGAAAATAGAACATATTGGTGGCGAAGGAAAGAGACAAGAGTAATTATTCTATTGGTCAGAGATAATGGGCATGAAGATAACAAAAAGGTATATAACTGAGAACTCAGCAGGATAGAGTCAGAACAATCAGCTGACTGGTCTCTTGTTTGTTGGTGATCAATAAACTACAACTTTGGCATCTGGAACTCAAGACTCTGAAAGTTTTCTTCAACTTAGAGAAACTCATCGCAATATTCCACGACACCTGCCGCATCACAAACTTGTTTAGGCATGGGCTGAGATGTCGACTCAAGGGCATAAGTCAAGTCAAGTGGTTTTTATTGTCGTTTCAACCATATACAGTTAGTACAGTACACAGCAAAACGAGACAACGTTCCTCCAGGACCATGGTGCTACATAAAAACAACAAAGGACCACATGAGACAACACAACGAAATAAAATACCTATATAAAATACCTATATATACCTATATAAAGTGCACGTGCAAACATGTGCAAAGTACGGGACAGTACAACAAATGTCTGACAATGAACAGGACAATAGACACAGTGCAGCGCCGACCAGTACACAGTAGTGCAAAAAGATAACAGATTCTAAAAACGTAAACATAACATACTATGAGATAGTGTTCTATGCACATAGCAGTTATTGAGGTAGCAAACAGTTATAAGTGACAGTAATTAAAGTGCAACTCAGGACACGTGTGTGTATGTCAAACCAGTCTCTGAGTATTGAGTATTGAGTTTCTATGATTTTAGAATCACAGTCACAGACATATACAATAATAACAGTGTTAATTCAAAATGATCTAATGTGTGTGATTTGGTGGCTAAGTCACAATCGATGATACATGTCTATTTTCAAAATGTGAAGTGGATCGATAGAAGCGTCTGCATTTCATATCGTCAACTTATTTTATTTTTATATTGTTATTAGCAATGCGTTGGAAACCAGGGGCCCTCTGGTTTGCAACCATTCCAACAACAATCAATTGGTTTGATTTATATGTAGGTGAAATGTTGAAATTTTGTTGCTTGCAATTAGTAATTAAATCATCGATGTGTGACTGTAGCCATGCACATGTCCCATGTATATTACAGTATTTAAAAGGAAAGTTGTAAATAGTGCCTGTTTTATGGAAAAAGGTTTGTAATATCCTATGTGTGAGAGGCTATGTGTATGTGAGAGGTGGGCCAGATCTTCAGTGGATTAGTATCTTCAGAATCTTGGCCATTAGTTTGTTCCATGATGTGTAGTAATAAATGTGTGTGCTCTGTATGTTTAGGAGATGGGTGGAACCTGATCTAGAGCATTGGTGTTGCATAATTTTTGGTTCCGGTGCTAAACCGGGAGGCCGTACAGATGTTTTTGTGGAGCTGTGAGGTGTGAATGGCCTGTTAGATTTGCTTTTGCACCCATCTCCAGCATGGCCAAATTGATGTCCTGGCTTGAGGCAGGGGGATCAGAATTATTTTTGCATCTGTCCCTCACAACATTGCAACCTGAAATATGAACAACTACAGAAAGAGAAAACAGTTAATGTTGAACCTTTAATTAATTTGCATTTAGACATGTGGTACTTTATTTACCTCTGATGGTCAAAGCCAAACTGTTACAGACAGCTTTAGTCTCATAATGTATGGTTTGTGCCTTCAGGGGGAAGAAACATGTAACATTACAATGTCTAATGCAAATTTTATTTCAGAGATCAAATTAGACTGAGCATCTTTGGTGAGATCTGAATTACTGCTGATATTTTAGTGCAGTTTGGAATGTGAAGCACCTTAAGCTGTTCTCACAATTGAGTCTGCACAGTCTGCTGTTGTGAGCAATATAAGCCCCAGTTCTGCTGGGGAACTTTCTGAGCTTTGTTTTATTGCTCCCAACACAGCTCTGTGGTCAAAGAATCAATTCACATTTTTGGTGATGTGTCTTCTGCTTAGCATTTTTTAAGGGTGCTATTCACACGTTTGATCATCTATGACCTATGATCTCGGTGGTCTGTTAGGGTTATGACATTTTTGCCTGATGTTTAGCATTTTACACACACATTTTTTCATTGTCTATCCAGTGGAATGGTTCCCCTGATCAGATTTTAAATTCAATTGGTGCTTCTCAGCGAGAGATGATTTGGTTCATTATCATGTGCCACTGCATTGGTGCACAGCAAACAACGACCGTATACCCCTCCCTCTTGGCACTGATAAGAGAACCAATGAAATTCAAATCACAAGAATTTTCAGGGCTGGTAAGATTGTTCGGTTGGCAGTGTCACAACAAATATATATGTCTAATATACATCTGCAATGCCATGCATAACCTTTCCCCGTCTGTGGCCATGCATGGCCATTATAATATAATGCATATTATAATGTGATTATAATACAACTATATTATATAAAAATAGTATAAATTGAAATAATTGTATTACTGGTCTCTGGAGGGCTTCTGGAACAATGTATTTATCGTCTCTTAAAATCATGCCTTCAGTGACCTTGACTAGTTGGTCCTGCTGCAGGTGCGGTGTCAGCTCTCCATCAGAACTCCACAGTTCTTGTTGGTACTGTTTTAAGTTAATAGGAATAGTCTGAACCGCACTCACAGCAGGAACAATCAGCCTGTCAGGCTGCCATTCATCTCCCTATGGGGATGGTGGCCACATATCCCTATTGGTGCTGGTATTTTCCGTTATTCCGTTCGCGTTGTGGGCCACGCCCTTTTGGCAGTTTTGTTTATTAAACTCTGTGAAGAAATTTGTGAATAGTTTCAACAGGTCGCTATAGGGCGTTTTTTGGCAATGCTTTGCTTGTTTTCTCAAATCTCTTTCTCTTTTTTGGCAATCTCTTATGAGATGGGTAAACTTTTTGCAATAATGGCATTGCATTTTGCTTTGAGATCTTTGGTTAAATTTATCTGGGCTGTTCCTTCTGTTAACCATTTTGCGGACGCAACACTATGGGGTTTTGATCTCCACCTGCTTTCTATTCTTGAACCCCAGTCTACTATTGATCTGAACGTGTTTTCGGCGGGATCGACACCATTGGATAAAGCCTTTTGAACTGGGATGCCGGCATTTTTCTTAACAAGTTGTAGTAATGCGTCATGGTCACGGTTTGCATTTTCTAGGCCTGAGTGTTCTCTGTATGTTACCCATAACCGTTCTGCGTACGTTTCAAATGACTCATTACTGGCTTGTTTGATTTCAAATATTTTTCTCCAATCTGCATGTGTCGGTCCCCTCATGTCTAATAATGCCTGTTTTAGACGCTCGTAGATAATCTCATTGGTTTCGTTATTGTCTCGGTTCATAATGTGGCCAGATTTCATCTCTGTGGTTAGTTTTGGTCTGAGCTCCTCAGGGATTGTGAAGAAAGCTATTTGCCATACGTCTCTAATTTCTAATTTGTACACCGTGGCCTGTAACATCAATGCTTCCCAGTAGGGTTGAAACGGCCCTTTTCTCTGCATAATTCCTACAACTTGTTTATGTCTAGAGCATTCTTTGCATGTTAACGGGCGGCTGATTTTTGTGATTTCATCATCCGCGTTCGTCATGGTTTTAAGCACAGCGACATTAACTGATTTCTTTGGCAAGTCATTCGATTTTGTTCGAGTCTTTACTGAGCTTTGCAGGTTTGGTTCTTCAGGCCACAGGTTCACAAGAGCTCGGTTACGAGTTTCTCTCTGTGGCCTGTCTCCTAACGTGGCATCGTCATCATCATTTTGAGTCTCTAGCTCAAAGGTTTTATCCAGTGCTGCTCGTTTAACTGCAGCTACTGGAAACCCGGATTTATCGCAGCAATCTTCGAGAGCAGATATGTAATTCCTGCCGCTTCTAAGTTTTCTTTGAATTTGATCAATTTTTGTTGCCATTTCTTCATGTTGTCTAGCCCACCCTTGTTGCTCGTACGCGAAGGCTTCAACTTGTGTTCTTAACTTTTGCAATTCGTCAGATCGCAATCTTTCGATTTCTTTGATATTTGCTATTGTTCGTCCGTTCTCGGTTATGGTCTCGAGGTCGTTACGACGAAGCAAATAAACAATTGCAGTGGGAATGTTATTGTATTTTGATTTCAATTTCGCACCCTCAGCAGAATACCAGGATATTATTTCGTTGTTACTCCACTTTAAATTTAGTCCCTTGTCGCTTAACCGAACAAGGAGGTTTTTTAATTGCACGTTTAGAATCTCCATAATTTCCCCGTCTATACCGCTGCTGTGCTTTCCCTGGAAAGACATGATCCAGTCTAATTCTTATGCCCACCGGAGTTTTCGGTTCCGGTCTTAATAGATGTGAGGTGCGAACAATCTTCCCCTCAACACTTCTAAAAGGCAAATAAAGATTGACTTACCACAGCAGCTGGAGATAGGTGAGAATATCAAACCTCATATCCCGGGCAGGGATCAACTTGAATGTCGCGCTGGAAAGACGTTGCTCATCTGGTTGAGAGATCACGGAAGGGCTGTCACCACTTTGTAAGCCGTTTATCGGTCCAATGACGGTCTCCAATAATACGGGTGAAGGTCTCTGCGCGTTACTGTCTTTCTTGTTACGCAACAACAATATTAAATGAAATACATTTTCTCTTATGTATTACCTCGTTTGTTTATCTGACTCCATAAATGAAAAAGGTTTTTAATGATATCTGAGTATCATTAAAAGTGAGCGAATGTTTGATTATTCTTTTAACTCCTTTAATTGTACTTTACTCGTTTAGATTAAGAAACTATGTCACTTTGAGGTCCTCGCGTGTTTTCTCTACACTGCGGGTCTCACGATCACAAGCGGCCAGTATTGGATCATCAAACAGAGGTAATTGCTATATACCTGAGATCGGTTGCGTTCACGTATACACAATCAAAGATACTTCAGTATAGCCCCATGGAATTGCATAGACTTTAATGTAACTTAACGTTTTCTTCAGTCGAGGTCACGGCCACTATTACAGATGTAAGTTGACCAACATAACTTCTCTTATAATAGCTTTGGATTGGCAATGCGTGGTTTCCCACGTACACTTATCTGGAGAAACATCAAATTAAAACAGAGGTAAGACACCCGAATTTAGATTGGTCAAGCAGAGTTTGCTGTTCTAAACGGAAATTCCCTTTTTGTCTTTGCAAACCAAGTACACTTGAATCGATGCCAAATATTAGTCGTCACTAATCTGACGCAGACTTGCGGTAACATACGAATCGTTTAATCTGTTTGGGAAACACAATGTCAGAGTCAGTCAGAATAAAATCAAATGTTGACAATTTATTGACCTAACATAATCAATTCATCAATTCCAATTAGACAGTGATAAGTCAAAGTTAGACATTTGATCAAAACATAAGAAATTCGAATTGCTATGACCTGAAATAAATTACAAACAGTAAACTCTTTGGGATCGTCTGATTACAGAAAGCCCTGAGCAATGTGTCGCCTTTCTTTAAATACACAAACCATGGACAAAGGGGAATTTGGGAGTGGTTAGGTATGGAAGTCCTGGGGACACACTTCATTAACATACAAGCAGGGATGGAGACAGACCTCCAGAATTATAAAGCATTTGGCAAAGACCTTATAACTTTGCTGTAATTAAGTTTACAAACCTGGGAATAAGAGCACTATACCAGACGCACTGAGACATTTTAAATGATTCCAAACATGTTACACTAGTTACATTATTTGTATACATCAGATATAGACTTTTGTTACATACAGATCTTAGGTGATTATGAGCTGAATGGGGGAGAGAGGAGAGAATGGGACAGATGTGGAAGGGCAACAATGAGGTGTGAATTTGCAGTCTTCGCTCAGTGGGGTGTGGTGCCTCAGGGAGAGTTGCTAATTGCGAGAAAGTTAGTTTGTTGATTTTCTCAAAGATCATACATTTGCTCTTTGCCTTTGAATGCAAACACATTGGCACCCTGCCTTACAACACCAAGGAATTTGGTGCTCTTGACGATCTCCACAGAGGAGCCGTCGATGTTCAGTGGAGTGTGTTCACCTTGTGCTCTCCTAAAGTCAACAACCATCTCTTTTGTTTTGTCGACATTCAGGGACAGGTTGTTGGCTCTACACCAGTTCGTCAGCCGCTGCACCCCCTCTCTGTATGCTGACTCGTCGTTCTTGCTGATGAGACCCACCACGGTCATGTCATCGGCGAACTTGATGATGTGGTTCAAGCTGTGCATTGTTGCACAGTCGTGAGTCAGCAGAGTGAACAGCAGTGGACTGAGCACACAGGCCCAGCAGGTTCAGCTTTCCAATCAGGTGCTGGGGAATGATTGTGTTGAATGCTGAGCTGAAATCTATGAACAGCATTCGAACGTATGAGTCCTTATTGTCTAGGTGGGTGAGGGCCAGATGGAGGGTTGTGGCGATGGCATCGTCCATTGAACGGTTTGGACAATACGCAAACTGCAGTGGGTCTAGTGAGGGGGGCAGCTGGGTCTTAATGTGCATCATGGCAAGCCTCTCGAAGCACTTCATGATGATAGGCCGCAAGCGTCTCTTCGACCGGCGGCATCACTGAATACCCCCTTGCCTCAGCACCCATGATAGTCGAATATAATGACGTCGAGGGTATGTGAACACGGGAAGAAAATATATATATTTATTTTATTTTTTTTTTTTAATTTTTGTTTTTTAGGGGTTCTCCATGAGCGAAAATGCTCTTCATGGAGGTTGTGTGTGTGACCCATGAGGCGTTCCCTTTCTTCGACTGGAAGATAAAATCTATCCCCTAATTTGGAGCGTTTGGGGATCTCTTTTTCACGTGGCCAGTCCAATCTGGCAACCGCACGAGTAACAACATCGAGCAATTCCTCCGTAGATTTTCTATCGCGGACGGAAAGCTCGGAGGTGGGAAGAGAATCGCTATCCACCTCATGATCCGAAGAAGCGTCAGAATGCGCTACGAGATCATGTGAAGGACCAGCTGGGTTTGGGGAGAAAGTGAGAGAAAGGGAACAACCCGTCTCTTGCTCCTCAGCCAAATCCATGCAAGAGCCCCTCGAACGATCTTTTGTTTTTTCGTGAGTGCTGACTCCCGGAAGCAAGCGAGGCGAGCACGACGCACTCTGCCTGTTAAAGCAAATCGCAGTGCTCGCGCCCACCCTGCTGCAACGCGAGAGCAGCATGCTCTTACCCCCAAACAAACAGCAAAAACTGATGTGTATCGTCTTCCGCTATAGAGCGAGAAGAGGGGAACATGCACCATTTGCGGCTTTCAGTCATTCTCTCTTTTTTTTCTTTCTTTTTTAGAAAAATATATATATAATATTTTCTAAACAGAAGAGAAAAGAGAACAACGTTCACTGCACACTGCCTAACTGATTCTAACTTCTAACAGAGGAAAGAACGTTTTGACAGGGTTTGTGAAACACACAGATCAGAATCGCTCTGAAAAAAGAGTTTCTGACGACACCTGGTGACGTATCCATTTATAGCCTGGCCACAGGTGCATCTAATGATTACATCAGCCGAGGCTATAAATTCCGGTCAATGTTCATTGACTTGTTACACACACTATTCAGCTCGGTTCACAGCTAGTTCCCCGTAGCGCTTAGCAGCGCAGCATCAAAGTGAAGCTTTTTGTAAAGGGAACAATCTTTTTAATGGAGGTAAATTACATTCAGCACAGAACTTTGCAATCTTTATGAAACTGCTCTAAACAGCCCAAAATCAACTATTTAAGCTCAAATAGCTGATTGGAGTCAATTTATATCAGAATAAACTAAATTTTCAATTAAACATGACTTTTCAGTAATTTAACTAGAAATAAGCAATGCAGTGCAAAAGAAACAATTACCAGTCGAAATGCAGCATTACAACAAGTTGGCATGCATTATGAGGGATAAACAATCTTTTCAATGGAGGTAAATTCACAATGGAGGTTTCAGCACAGAACTTTACAAACTTTATGAAACAGCTCTAACAGCCCAAAAGCAACCATTTAAGTTCAAATAGCTGATTGGAGTCATTTTATATCAGAAACTAAATTTTCAATTAAACATGACTTTTCAGTAATTTAACTAGAAATTAACTATGCATTGCAAATGAAACAATTACCAGTCAAAAAGCTGCATTGCAACAAGTTGGCATGCAATATGAGGGCTAAACAATCTTTTTAATGGAGGTAAATTCACAATTGAGGATTCAGCACAGAACTTTGCAAACTTTATGAAACAGCTCTAAACAGCCCAAAAGCAACCATTTAAGCTCAAATAGCTGATTGGAGTCATTTTATATCAGAATAAACTACATTTTCAATTAAACATGACTTTTCAGTAATTTCACTAGAAATTAACTATGCATTGCAAATGAAACAATAACAAGTCAAAAAGCAGCGTTACAACAAGTTGGCATGCATTATGAGGGCTAAAAAATCGTTTTAATGGAGATAACTGACTGTCAGCACAGAACTTTTCAAACTTTATGAAACAGCTCTAAACAACCAAAATCAACCATTTAAGCTCAAATAGCTGATTGGAGTCATTTTATATCAGAATAAACAAAAGTTTCAATTAAACAAGACTTTTCAGTAATTTAACTAGAAATTAACTATGCAGTGCAAAATAAACATTTACCAGTCGAAATGCAGCATTAAAACAAGTTGGCATGCAATATGAGGGCTAAACAATCTTTTCAATGGAGGTAAATTGACAATGGGTGTTTCAGCACAGAACTTTGCAAACTTTATGAAACGTCTCGGTTTACATGTGTAAACCTTGTTCCCTGAAAAAGGCGGAACGAGATGTTGCGCTGCTAAGCACTACGGGGAACAGCTTTAGTTCATCTCGTTCCGCCTTTTTCAGGGAACAAGGGTTACACATGTAACCTGAGACGTTCCCTTTACAAAAGGCTTCACTACGATGTTGCGCTGCTAAGCGCTACGGGGAACACAATACCCACGGCGCCGCACTTGGGGCTGTCCGGACCCATACGGTTGTGCAGTGTACTCACAAAAACGCGAGAGGTCTCAGACATGAGCTTCAGATGTCGACTCAAGGGCATAAGAACCCGGAGTAGCATAAACATCTAAACCATTCAACTTTGATGAATGTGTGCGAAGAGAACCCTGTCGCAACACAAACTTGTCATAAAAACTGATGAATGTGAGTGGAGAGGACCAGCCTGCCGCATCACAAACTTGTTCAGGTATGAGCTGAGATGTCGACTAAAGGGCATAAGAGCCCGGAGTGCAGAACATCCAAACTAAAAAAGTCCAATGTATGTGTGCGGAGAGGACAACCTGCCGCATCACACACTTGTTTAGGCATGGGCTGAGATGCCGACTCAAGGGCATAAGAGCCCGGAGTAGCAAAGCATCTAGCCCATAAAGTTCGATGAATGTGTGCGAAGAGAACCCTGTCGCAACACAAACTTGTCATAAAAACTGATGAATGTGAGTGGAGAGGACCAGCCTGCCGCATCACAAACTTGTTCAGGTATGAGCTGAGATGTCGACTAAAGGGCATAAGAGCCCGGAGTGGCAAAACATCCAAACTATAAAAATCCAATGAATGTGTGCAGGGAGGACAACCTGCCGCATCACAAACTTGCTGCAGAGGGAGACCTCTAGCCAAGGTTTTAGAGGAGGAGAGCCCTCTGGTAGAGTGCGCCCTGAAACCTACTGGCGAAGCTTGACCGCGCACCTCGTAGGCCCGGGCAATAATGAGGATGCCTCTTTGAGGGCACCCCGCCCACCAAGCCGTGGCAAACCGCAGTGGCCATATAGAACCTGGCAGTGGCGAGGCAAGTGCCCGCTGACAGTTCTTTCTTCAGAAAATCCAGAACTGAAACAAACTGGCACTTAGCTGGTTCTGTAATAAGAACTTTAGTAGAAGGAAACGCATGCAGGCGCATTTGCGTTACTACATTCAGCCCCTCCCAAGGGGGGGGGGACTGGGCAACTCAGGGAGAAGTAGAGGAGACATTGCGCTATCAACAGAGGCGAAGAGGTCCTCTTCTGCCCTGTAAAATCTACCCAGATCAGTTCCAAGTGGAGGGAGCCCTAGCACTTGAAATGGTCTCGATAATCTCAAGAGAAAACCCTGTGAACCTCATTTGGTACCCTTAGGGGCCAGACATGAAAGGTTTCACAATTCGGGCCAAGGACGAGAAGGTCCTCCCTGTCCGGAATCGCCCAAGGCGAGCCGTCGAGGAGAGGAATTAGCTCCAAGAAACATATCCTGTCCGGCCAGCGCGGCGCCATTAATAGGAGGCAAGACCCTTGCTGGTGAACATCGCCAAGACTCCCGGGAGCAGAGAAACCGGGGAAAGAAATACATACAGATGCATTCCGGGTCATGTATGTGTCTTAACATCCAGACCCAAGGGGGCTGGGTGAGTTCAGGGAGAAGTAGAGGAGACATTGCGCTATCCATAGGGGCGAAGAGGTCCTCTTCTGCCCTAAGATCTCACCCAAACTTGTTCCAAGTG